>NC_057713.1:57166834-57177050 GCF_004010195.1 Chiloscyllium plagiosum | reverse complement strand
GGAACAGTTAGGGGGAAAGGAAGATGGACAGGTAGGACAGTTCAAGAGGGTGGTGCCGAGTTGGAGGGTTGAATCTGAGATGCGGTGGGGGGAGGGGAGATAAGGAAACTGATGAAGTCGGAGTTAATGCTGTGTAGTTGGAGGATCCCAAGGCAGAAGATGAGGTGTTCTTCCTCTAAGCATCAGGTGACTTGTATTTGGCATTGGAGAAGGCCCAGGACTTGCATGACCTTGGCGGAGTGGGAGGTGGAGTTGAAGTGGTTGGCCACAGGGCGGCGGGGTTGTTTGGTGCGTGTGTCCTGGAGATGTTTTCTAAAACATTCTGTGAGTTGCCATCCTGTGTCCGCAATGTAGAGGAGACCATGTCGAGAGCTGAAGTGTTTTGATGTGCAGGAGAATCTCTGCCAGAAGGAGAAGGATCCTTTGGAGCCTTGGATCGAGGTGAGGGGGGGGAGGTGTGGACTCAGGTTTTACACCTCCTGCTGCAGCAAGGGAAGGTGCTGAGAGTGGAGGGTGGGTTAGCGGTGGGCATGGACCTAACGAGGGAGCTTCGGAGGGAACAATCTCTGCAGAATGTTAATGGGGTAAGGAGGGAAATATATCTCTGGTGTTGGGGTCTGATTGTAGGTGGTGAAATGGCGGAGAATAAATCGCTGTATCCAGAGGTTGGTGGGGTGGAAGGTGGGGACCGGGGGGTTCTATCCTTGTTGTGGTTGGAGAGGTAGGATTCAAGGGCATAGGTGCAGGAAATAAAGGAGGTGTGCTAGAGATGTTAAGCAACGGTGGGTAAGTTTGAGTCACACTTTGCAACAGTTAAAATTAGCAAGAAATAGTTTCTTACTAGTTTCCAGAAAGAAAAAGAAATTAAATTTTAAATTGGATGAGTGAGAATATTGTGAAGATTAACCCTGCAAGAAGTTTCACTTAAATAAAATCTTTATGACATTTTATGATTTGCAAATTAAAACTACAGGGAGCCACATTAATCATTGAAAACTAATCAATTACATTGAAGTGATATTCAGTAAAGCAGCAGTGGGTGATGAAGCTTCATTTCAGAGGAAGTCAGTGTTAGCAGGATAAAAGACTTCCCGTGGCTTTAATTCAATATTGGATGATCAACACCTTTACAAAGTAGAGGAACATGGATTAAAATGATGGTGGGTTAATAATTTGAAGTCATGCATTTGTAAATAATGGATAATTTTGCTATCAAATCTGCTGAAGCAATATTTGCGTATGGACAGTTGTCAAGTTTTTACAGCAGGGAAAGAGGTATTTTGAGTCCATTGTGTCTACAGCAGTCAGGATAGATTAGATTAGATTACTTACAGTGTGGAAACAGGCCCTTCGGCCCAACAAGTCCACACCGACCCGCCGAAGCACAACCCACCCAGATCCATTCCCCTACATTTAACCCTTCACCGAACACTACGGGCAATTTAACTTGGCCAATTCACCTAACCTGCACATTTTTGGATTGTGGGAGGAAATCGGAGGACCCGGAAAAAACCCACGCAGACACGGGGAGAATGTGCAAACTCCACACAAAGAGTCGCCTGAGGCGGGAATTGAACCCAGGTCTCTAGCACTGTGAGGCAGCAGTGCTAACCACTGCACCAGCGTGCCGCCCACAAACATCTATCCATTCTAATGGATCAAACATCTATCCATTCTAATCCCATGTGACCATACCTGACAGGTTATCTGACCCACGATGTCCAAGTTTATGTTCTACTTTCTAAGGCTAAAATGATGATTGGCAGTACTGCCAAATATATGCAACAGATTCAAATAATATAGCTTTCTGTCAACTATTTCAAGTGAAATACACATTCAAGATTAATCTTGCATTAAAACTGTCACAGGGATCTGTTAAATGAATTCATGAAAGCAAATAGAAAGCATCGTGCAAACCTTTATCAATATGAAAACATGTCTAATTCATTCCTAATGTATTCACCTCCACTATAGTTACTTCCAGACCAGTCAAAAAGTAACGAGAGTTAGCCTTAAATAGTAATTCCTATAAATTTTACTGGTTATGGGAACAATTGACTTCAGATGTAGTCGGTATGTTTGAAAGAGCTGTAGCAATTTATGGAAGTAAGTATTCAGAATTATCTTTGTAAATTAATAATTCAAAGTTACTGCCAGATGCACACTTACATTATTAAACGTTGTTAGGCTAAAAGGAAATCGAGATGGAGTGGAGAAAGTTGAAGATCACAGGAATTGTAATTCTATTTAGGAAGGACATGAATCATTGTTCTGGAGGTGCTTTGCTTCTGATGCTTGAGTGAATGCCCATCAGAGAAGGAGAATGATAAATAGCAGGTCATTTATGACAAAATCTAGATAAATCGTGATAGAATGGCAGGAGTAGGATTGATGCTCCAAACAGTGAGGCAGATAAAGAAAACTTCATCAGCAATTCTGTAGTGTATTGACGTAACTGTTTGGTATGATATTGTGATGTGTATGCTCAGGCAGGTTGTAACAATATTTGCTAGGATGCTATTATTGCCAATGTGTTCATGATACATGACTAAGAAATGAATTACTTCCTGGATACTATAAGAAGAATAATCTAGTCTTCAAAAAACATTGTTCAAGATCATATCTATAAGAGCAATTATTATCCCTCACCAGGGTAATGCATTGAAAATCAAACCCTCCCTAGTAACTATCAGTGATGGATTTTGATGCTGGTCTTGTCTATATCCAAGCCACATTTTCTGGACCTGTTTCTGATAATGTTTGGAAACACCACCAGTTCAATGATCTATTTGGGATGAAGATAATACAAATCAGATTTTTATTAAAATTACGTAACATCAAGTCTGCCTCATTCTGAGTACCTCAGAGATAAGATGATCCTGTGTACCCTTCATATGAGTAGTTGGGAGAAGTCACACCCAGAGTGAGATACAGCCTGTAATGCTGGAAATTCTGTTCCAAGTGCTGTTGGATGGTGAGTAACCTAACTTGGCAACAGGATGGGATCCTGATAGAATGTCCAAAGGGGTAAGAAAAAAACCCGAGAAGAATCAACATTACAGGCCAGTTAATGTACAAGGGAGTTAGACATGGTTGAAAGGCATTGATTATAGTGCTACGAGTTTGACAAACAAGGCAGATGAGATGAGGATACAAATTAAAACATGGGAGTATGTTGACATTGCTATCACTGAGATATGGTTGAGAGAGAGGCAGGACAGCAAAGGAGGCAGAAGAGGAGGAGATGTCCCAATTATGTTCAGGGAACGTATTACAGCTCCAAAAACTCCTTCAATAAACCTATATGAACTAAATGCCTCACCTTCATGGTTGGTAGCTGCCAGGGAGAATCTCGCCTTCTGGGTATGTTAAAGGTGCATACACACCTACATTCTACTGCTCTAGCCATCGGTCGCAGAACTATAAACATAGCAGCAGATTGGCAGAGAACCTGTTGTAGATACTCTACAACCACTGATGAAGGAGCAGCGCTCCGAAAGCTAGTGCTTCCAAATAAACCTGTTGGACGATAACCTGGTGTTGTGTGATTTTTAACCCTGTAAAAGTAATATGAAGAGCTGATGATAGTGACATGGAGCAAGTTTAAATGCTGTGTCAACTGGGATGAGTTTGCTTCAGGTAAAGTGTTATAAGGGAATCTGAGTCAGGTATATAAAATAAATCCTATTATTCTAGTTATGTTTGAGTCTGATTAATTTCTCTGGGAAGCATCTGTTGCTCAAAGTAACACTCATAATTAATATATTCCATTTCATTTTTCTAAGGTCTTGCATGAAGTATTTTACACCTAATTTTACATTCATATCATTGGTACCTGCATCAGCACTGGAAGTGTGAAATATTTTATAAATATCTGTGGAGAAATATATTACTGTTGAAAGGATTTGAACATTTTGATTCTTGGCTCAGAGAGAGAGAAGCTGCTCACTCATGACCTCCACCAGCAGGTCTTTATTTATAAAGCATGTTTAACATTTAAAACAAAACCTCTCAGGGTGTTTTGTAAGGGCATTAATGAGGCAAAGTTTAGCACTCAGTCATACAAGGAGACATCAAGATTACCAAAAGCTTGAACAAAGAGATTGATTTGAAGAAAAGCTAATGCAGGAGAATTAGTCATCCCCAGTGAATGGTTCATCATTTGTGTGATTCAGTACAAACAAATCTGCCTCCTGTACTATTACATGCATTGGTAATAATCAGGAGCCTGCGTTATGGTTATACAGCATGTTGTTTATTAGTAGCCTATGGTTGAACCTTGACTTTCCTGATCTAACATTTTCTAACAGGGTGATTAATGAATACGAAAAGCACAGAATGACAGGAAAATCAATTTATCCTCTGAATTCAAAGGAAAGTTTGAAATTCATTTTCTGCTGTATTTGGGTTTTATTTGAAGCTGTTTTTCTGTTTTCAGAATTACCCGCTGAATCATTTGATCCTGCTGGCATTGATCTGACTGAGTTAGTCAATCAAATGATAAACAGAACACTTGAAGGTAAAGATTTTGGTCAATTTATGTTCTTGGGAAAAGGCAGATAATTCATGATATTTGTTTTTGAAACAATCAAATACCAATAGGCAAGACATTTATTAGTAAGTCATGTTAAAATGAGAATTAGTTCATCTTTCTAATTAAATGCTACAATTAAGTTAATACTTGGATTTGTTCTGTTGTCAAGATCAGTATTCGTTAATTTAAAAAAAGCATCAAGTCATATCAAGTAGAAATTGGTTCATTAGATGCTCTGGTGTCTCTAAATAAGAAAAACCATGTGGGCTTTGAAACATGAAGCTTCCAACAGGATGCAGAGCAGAATCAGGAGGTAAAATAGACCCAATATTAATATAAATTAACATGTAACATTACACAAAATTTAAGATAAACAAAATAACATTTCTAAAACTTTGAAGTGAGGCAGGGATTGAACTTAACATCAGAAAAAATTACTTAAAAAATTAAAGTTACAGTTACGCTGGCTCGGGAATCTAATGTCACATGATGTTTCTGTTTATACAATAAGTCTCCATAAACATTGGTTGCTTATTATAAACCTGGGCATCAGAATTTATAATAAGAAATAATTGACAAGGTTTGACAAAAATATAACAGGCAGATGGGAATTATACATTTCTTTTAATATATCCTAGGTAACCATTTACATTCAGGGTTAAATATTGATCATATCTTCATATACATGCTTAGCACAAATACCTGTTTTAATTCTACTTTCAAATTATTCATAGGAGATCAACAATTCTTCTCTTTGCTGAGTGTCACTACCCATAGTTCCTTTGCACTTCATAAGGTGTCAATTCTCATTTATAACAGTAAGTACTCACTCACAATGTTTCATTGTACTTTGTCAGAATTTCCTACACTGTTGTGAAAACTGTAGTGACATTGACTGACATCATTATTCATTTACCTGTAGTTTCCAGCTTCTGGAAGATTGATCCCTCCATTTTCCCAATGAGATACTGCTACTGCTTAAACAACAGAACAAATGACTTAACAGGTGAGTGCTTTGTGCCCACAGAAATATTCCTTTTGCACAAAGAACATCAGAACATAATAGGTCTTAAATTACAAATCTTAACATGAACAAGATTAGGTATAAATCTACAGCTTTTGCTCCAGTAGAATTATGGAAGATTTATGGCACTTAATTGTCTGTGAGTCAGGAGGAGATTTAAATGATGTAGATCCCAGATAACATTTTAAAACTTCCAGCTCACTCATCAGTCATTTGCAAGCTGTACTTATGGCCCATACATTCTGAGCAAAGTATTCATGTACAGTCCAGATATATTGACAATACTGTCTCAACAATCAGAGAAAATAAGACAAGTATTTTCTATAATAAGTGCTTGTATGGTGGTCTGGAATTTTGGGGTCTACATCATACAAGTAGTCCAGCATCTACATGCAATGGGGTCGGGTGACCATGATATTGAGCAAGAATGGGGCATTCCTAGCCCTTCCTCCTGATATTACATTTCATCATTTTCTGTAGTGCTTAGAATACAAACTTCTCAATTATTCAAACTCCATCATTTAAAATCAAACAGAATCTTATAACTTCTGCTGAGGGCTTTCACCCCATCATGATTGTGTCAGTACTTTGAAAAAATTAGTCCTCCTCCCTGGTGCTTCCCCTAAATCCCTGCTAAAAGTTTATTTTCAAATATGCATTCAATTCCCTAAATGGTGAATAATGTTCTTCTGTTCATCCATAATTCTATAAGTTGACTAATAGATTGAGGATGGTCTTATGGTACAGCGGAGACTGTCAAATACCTGGAAGCTCTGGGTTGAAATCCCACTTCTGACTTTGTGGCCAAGAAAAGTGTGTTCATAACATGGCCAGACAGGTTGAGTGGCAATCTGTGAGCCTTCAAACATACCTGGAAAGAGCAGAAGTGATTCCTGGTCAGCCATGAGATGGAAAGAAAGCTTCAATCTCTACCATCACTATTATGCTTGTGGAAGTTTTTGAATGGCCATGCTGTATTAAATTGGTGCCAAGAGTTGAATTTCCAATCTGTTTTGTGTGTCTTTGGGTTGCGCCTCTTTATACTACAATGCTGGAGAGGGTGGTGTCATAATTCAGACCAGTCTTTGAACAGAGAACTGAAGAAGACGGAGTATTGTGCAATTTTACAAATCTAGTACTCTTACAATTCCATTAAACTCAGTCCTGGCTGTGATGTTTCAACTCTTTATTGGTCACTGGATAGTCAGTAAGGAAAAGCAAATTGGTTAATTTAAAATGGTGTTGTTCTAGCATGCAATAGCAACAATTGATGACTGTATAGAAATATTGTATGTGTTGCTGTTTTTACAGATTTCACTGCCGTTGTAGTCGACTTTGTGGGAAATACTACCAGCTTCTTCAAGGAGATTTTTAAATCTAGCTCCATTCTCTATGGTATGCTATATTTATTAATTATTATCATTTTAAACATATTTAACCAAAACTTAAGTTGTTACTTCCTGGTTACTTTTGATTCTAAGGAGATATCAGGAGGAATACTAGCTTGGGCATTTGGGGAGACTGTTCATATTCTTGACATGGGGGTGATCCTAACCACAGAGGATGGACTTGGTGATCACTGCATGTTTAGAAATTAATTTTATTTTTGCCATTGCAACATGTTTGTTAAGAATGATAAGAGCAGAAGTGAAACCTTCAGGGGTAATTCTCATTGTTGGCCTGGGTAGGAGATTGGTGGGAATGTGTAGCTGCCAGATTTTCCTTTCAGAGTCTTCAAAGCAAAAGAAAACTGTGCGGAATGGCAATTTATTATTACCATTTTCCCACCCACACTGTAAGCTGATATCAACAATGTAAGCTAACATGTGGTTAACGGATAAGAGAAAGCTTGCAACACTTGGATAAGTAATATCAATTTTTGGAGCACTAACAATAATACTTAAAGGAGAAGGTGCAGTTTCACCCACTGGCTGGAATGCTGGTGAGAGCTCCATGTCATCCAACTGGACAGAAACAGGTCTTCCACAGGATCAAGGTCCTCAAGGACAGAGGTCCTGCCCACGGAGAGCCACTGCAAATCAGAGGCCATTTGCTCTGTTGAATGACAAAGCCATCAGGGATGTGGTGGCTGCTGCCAGTACCACACCCACTTAAGGCCTATTGTTGCAACTGGCACCCTGGCCATAGGGATGATGGAAAGGGGGTTGTGTGGGTAGGGGTTACAGGGTGAAGATGGCAGCAAGAATAGACATGTGGTTTGAGAACACAACCCCCAACTTTTACTAATGCCAGGTTACTACCTCAAGTTTGAAAGAGGAACCCATCTCTCTCCAGATGCTCCCAAACAACTTCACATATCTTGCTTTTTGTGTTCCCCATATTAACTGCTTACTTAGTGGCCTCAATTGATGGCATGTTGGGAAAGCCATTCATGAGCCCTCCTGCCACAAGCATAATTAGGGCAGAGGGGAGAAGGTATTCAGGTTCCCAGACACCATCCTCCGACCTGATAAAACAAGTCTCCAAACTGACCATGAAGGAGGGCATTAAATTTTGTGTGATCTAAGAATAGCAACTGTGCCACTTGCACATGACTGTGAGTCACATCACACACCATTTTGGTGAGAGCATGCAGTTAGCTCCTGCCAGACATAAACAGAAAAGGAACATCATAACATCAATAAGTGTGTAGCACCAACTTGTCATCAGCAATGCGGCCTTTGAGTTTAACTCTCTAACTAACACACTCCTTAAATAAACATGGCTACAAATGCATTCAGCAGGAAGTACAAACTCCATGTAAAGTTATTAATGATTGTTTTCAAGATGGATGTTGATGATTACTGTTAGTTATTGTCATATTTTACAAGGACTTGGTATAAACCCAAATTTGTTAAAGTCATTCAAGGTGTCTGCAAAAACCAATTTATCCCAGACATACTTTCAGGAGAATATGTTCCCTTTGGAATACAACATGACAAGAGAGAATGACCAGAGGCTACACAAAACTGGTCAAGATGCTGAAAGGTGGAGGTGGGTAGAAAGTTCTCAGCAGGACGTCATATCAAGAAATGTTCAAAGAGTGATTCTCCATCTGAACTTCTGAAACCTCTATTTCTGATAGGATGTCCTGGCTGAAATCTGCCATCTGTTATAGCCACAATTATTGCCTCAGGGCAGAAAAAGGGCATTATTTCCAATGGCTGTGAAAATGAATGGCTGTGCATCAGGTTCCTTCCAGACTAGAGCTACACGTGTTAGAGGGGTGTCACTGTTACTATTCAGAGAGAGATGGTTATATTTCAGTCTTTCATTCCACAAAGGTAGCAGCATTGTCAGCAGAGTTTCAGGAGAACTGCGGATTTCTCCAGCTTGTAAATTTCCATTACTTTCTGGGCACTGCATGTTAATTCTGGGATGCACCACAATCAGAAAGGATTCCACTCACTGCCAAGGCAGATGGTGGAATTAGAAGTAAATTTAAAAATATCTGGAATTAAGTGTCAACCATTAACAATAACTGATTATTGTAAAAGCTTAGCTGGTTCACTAGTTATCCCTTACGGAAGGAAAACAGTCATCTCTGCGTGGTTTGATTTATACATGACTACAGACTCAGCACAATGTGGCTGATTCTTAACTGTTCTCTGTAAAGGCCTGGCAAACCCCTCTGTTCAAGTCCATGAGGGATGGACAACAAATGTTTGCCCAGCTAACAACGCACACATCCCACAAATTAATAAAAACAAGAAACCACAGGAGGAGGTCATAGAGTCATAGAGATATACAGCACGGAAACAGACCCTTCGGTCCAACCCGTCCATGCTGAACAGATATCCTAACCCAATCTAGTCCCACCTGTCAGAACCCGGCCCATATCCCTCCAAACCCTTCCTATTCATCTATCCATCCAAATTCCTTTTAAATGCTGCAATTGTACCAGCCTCCACCACTTCTTTTGGCAACTCATTCCATACCCGTACCACCCTCTGTGTGAAAAAGTTGCCCCTTAGGTCTCTTTTATATCTTTCCTCTCTCACCCTAAACCTATGCCGTCTAGTTCTGGACTCCCAACCCCAGGGAAAAGACTTTGTCTATTTATCCTATCCATGCCCCTCATAATTTTGTAAACCTCTATAAGATCACCTCTCAGCCTATGAGGCTCCAGGGAAAACAGCCCCAGCCTGTTCAGCCTCTCCTTATAGCTCAAATTCTCCAAACCTGGCAACATCCTTGTAAATCTTTTCTGAACCCTTTCAAGTTTCACAACATCTTTGCGATAAGAAAGTGACCAGAATTGCACGTAATATTCCAACAGTAGACAATAGACAATAGGTGCAGGAGTAGGCCATTCTGCCCTTCGAGCCTGCACTGCCATTCAATATGATCATGGCTGATCATCCTTAATCAGTATCCTGTTCCTGCCTTATCTCCATAACCCTTGATTCCACTATCCTTGAGAGCACTATCCAACTCTTTCTTAAATGAATCCAGAGACTGGGCATCCACTGCCCTCTGGGGCAGAGCATTTCACACAGCCACCACTCTCTGGGTGAAGAAGTTTCTCCTCATCTCTGTCCTAAATGGTCTACCCCATATTTTTAAGCTGTGTCCTCTGGTTCGGCACTCACCCATCAGCGGAAACATGTTTCCTGCCTCCAGAGTATCCAATCCTTTAATAATCTTATATGACTCAA
>NC_057713.1:57165128-57166285 GCF_004010195.1 Chiloscyllium plagiosum | reverse complement strand
AAGTGTATAAGTCCTGCTAAGATTTGCTTTCCCAAAAAGGAGCACCTCGCATTTATCTGAATTAAACTCCATCTGCCACTTCTCAGCCCATTGGCCCAACTGGTCAAGATCCTGTTGTAATCTGAGGTAACCTTCTTCACTGTCCACTGCACCTCCAATTTTGGTGTCATCTGCAAACTAACTAACTGTACCTCTTATGCTCGCATCCAAATCATTTATGTAAATGACAAAAAGTAGAGGGCCCAGCACCAATCCTTGTGGCACTCCACTGGTCACAGGCCTGCAGTCTGAAAAACAACCCTCCACCACCACCCTCTGTCTTATACCTTTGAGCCAGTTCTGTATCCAAATGGCTAGTTCTCCCTTTATTCCATGAGATCTAACCTTGCTAACCAGTCTTGCATGGGGAACCTTGTCGAACGCCTTACTGAAGTCCATATAGATCACTCTGCCCTCATCAATCCTCTCTGTTACTCCTTCAAAACACTCAATCAAGTTTAAGAGACATGATTTCCCACGCACAAAGCCATGTTGACTATCCCTAATCATTCCTTGCTTTTCCAAATACATGTACATCCTGTCCCTCAGGATTCCCTCCAACAACTTGCCTATCACCGACGTCAGGCTCACTGATCTATAGTTCCCTGGCTTGTCCTTACCACCATTCTTAAACAGTGGCACCACGTTAGCCAACCTCCAGTCTTCCGACACCTCACCCGTGACTATCGATGATACAAATATCTCAGCAAGAGGCCCAGCAATCACTTCTCTAGCTTCCCACAGAGTTCTCGGGTACACCTGATCAGGTCCTGGGGATTTATTCACCTTTATGCATTTCAAGACATCCAGCACTTCCTCTTCTGTAATAGGACATTTTGTAAGGTGTCACCATCTATTTTGCTACTTTCTATATCTTCCATATCCTTTTCCACAGTAAATACTGATGTAAAATACTCATTTAGTATCTCCCCCATTTTCTGCGGCTCCACACAAAGGCCGTCTTGCTGATCTTTGAGGGGCCCTATTTTCGCCCTGGTTATCCTTTTGTCCTTAACATATTTGTAAAAACCCTTTGGATTCTCCCTAATTCAATTTGCCAAAGCTATTTCATGTCCCCTTTTTGCCCTCCTGATTTCCCTCTTAAGTATACTCCTACT
>NC_057713.1:57121959-57165097 GCF_004010195.1 Chiloscyllium plagiosum | reverse complement strand
ACATATGCTTCCTTCTTTTTCTTAACCAAACCCTCACTTTCTTTAGTCATCCAGCATTCCCTCTGCCTACCAGCCTTCCCTTTCACCCTAATAGGAATATACTTTCTCTGGATTCTTGTTATCTCATTTTTGAAGGCGTCCATTTTCGAGTTTTCCCTTTACCTGCGAACATCTGCCCCCAATCAGCTTTTAAAAGTTCCTGCCTGATACCATCAAAATTGGCCTTTCTCCTATTTAGAACTTTAACTTTTAGATCTGGTCCATCCTTTTCCATCACTATTTTAAATCTGATAGAATTATGGTCGCTGGCCCCACAGTGCTGCCCCACTGACACCTCAGTTACCTGCCCTGCCTAATTTCCCAAGAGTAGGTCAAGTTTTCCACCTTCTCTAGTAGGTACATCCACATACTGAATCAGAAAATTTTCTTGTACACACTTCACAAATTCCTCTCCATCTAAACCCTTAACACCATGGCAGTCCCAGTCCATGTTTGGAAAGTTAAAATCCCCTACCATAACCACCCTATTATTCTTACAGATAGCTGAGATCTCCCTACAAGTTTGTTCCTCAATTTCCCTCTGACTATTGGGGGGTCTATAATACAATCCCAATAAGGTAATAATCCCTTTCTTATTTCTCAGTTCACTCAAATAATTTCCCTGGATGTATTTCCAGGAATATCCTCTCTCAGCACAGCTGTAATGCTATCCTTTATTAAAAACGCCACTTCCCCTCATCTCTTGCCTCCCTTTCTATCCTTCCTGTAGCATTTGTATCCTGGAACATTTGTATCCTGGATGCCAGTCCTGCCCATCCCTGAGCCATGTTTCTATAATTGCTATGATATCCCAGAGGAGATGAACAAAGTAGAGACTGGAAGAGAGCAGGCAACCTAAATTTAGACAACTCAACTGACTGTTCTAATAATAAATCGTTTCTACTTTTTCAAAAATTTCACTCATGGATACGGGCATCGCTGGCTGGTCAGCATTTATTGCCATTCCCTGGTTGCCCTTGAGAAGATGGTGATGAGCTGCCTGCTTGAACTGTTGCAGTCCATTTGCTGTAGGTAGGAATTTACATAGGGAATTCCAGAAATTTTACCCAGTGACAGTGAAGGAAAGGCAGGATGGTGAGACTGGAAGGAAAACTTGAAAGTGATGGTGTTCCCAGGTAACTGCTGCCATGGTCCTTCGAGATGGAAGTGGTCATGTGTTTGGAAGCTGTTGTCTATGGATCTTTGGTGAATTTCTGCAGAGCATCTTGTAGATAGTATACAGTACTGCTACCGGGCATTGATGATGGTGGGAATGGATGTTTGTGGGTGTGGTGCCAATCATGCGGGCTGTTTTGTCCTGGATTGTGTCAAGCTTCTTGAGTGTTATTGGAGCTGGACCTATCTAGGCAAGAGGGGAGTATTCCATCACACCCCTGACCTGTGCCTTGTAGATGATTTTGGGGAATCAGGAGGTGAGTTACTCACTGTAGTATTCCTAGCCTCTGAACTGTTCTTGTAACCAGCATATTTATATCGTGAGTCCACTTGAACTCTGGTCAATGGTGAAGCCCAGGATTTGATAGTAGGGATTCAGTGATGGTAACACCATTGTTGATGGTCATAGCCTGGCATTTGTGTGGCACAAATGTTACTTGCCACTTGTTAGCCCAAGCCTGAATATTGTTTAGATCTTGTTGCATTTGACCATGGACTGCTTCAGTATCTGAGGAGTCACAAATGATGCTGGATATTGTGCAATCATTGGCAATTATCCCTATCCCTGACCTTATGATAGAGGGATGGTCATGGATGAAGCAGTTGAAGATGGTTGGAGCTTAGACACTAACTGAGGAACTCATTCAGAAATGTCCTGGAGCTGAGATGACTGACCTCCAACAACCACAACCACCTTCCTATGTATCAAGTACATAGTGGAGAGTTTGCCCCCAGTTCCATTGATTCCAGTTTGGCTAGGACTCCATGATGCTACATTCGGTTGAAAGCAGCCTTAAGATCAAGAGATGTCACTCTCACCTCCCTGATGGAATTCAGCTCTTTTGTCCATGTTTGAATCAAGGCTGTAATGTGTCCAAAAGCTGAGTGGCCCTGGCACAACCCAAACTGGGCATCACTGCGCAGGTTATTGCTGAGCAGGTGCTGCTCAATAGCACTGTTGATAACACCTTCCATTACCTTACTGACGATCGAGAGTAGACTGACAAAGCGGTAATTGGGCAGTTTGGATTTGTTCTTTTTTTTTGTACAGGACATACTTGGGTACTTTTCCACATTATTGGGTAGATGCCAGTGTTGTACTTGTACTGGAGCAGCTTGGCTAGGGGAGTGATGAGTTCTGGACACAAGTCTTCAGTACTATTGCCAGATTCATGTCAGCGGTGCTGGAAGAGCACAGCAATTCAGGCAGCATCCGAGGACAGGCAAAATCGACGTTTCGGGCAAAAGCCCTTCATCAGGATAGGGGAGTGATGAGTTCTGGAACACAAGTCTTCAGTACTATTGCCAGATTGATGTCAGCGGTGCTGGAAGAGCGCAGCAATTCAGGCAGCATCCGAGGACAGGCAAAATCGACGTTTCGGGTAAAAGCCCTTCATCAGGAATAAAGGCAGAGAGCCTGAAGCGTGGAGAGATAAGCTAGAGGAGTAGTGGGTTTGCTTCAGATTCTGGATCAGTGGATCTGTTTATTTCTGTGGTCTGTTTCTAAGGTTGTTTGTATGGGAGAGGATGGTATAGGAATCAGCTGGGCTCATAACTAGTACCAGACTGACTCTAGCTTATCTCTCCACGCTTCAGGCTCTCTGCCTTTATTCCTGATGAAGGGCTTTTGCCCGAAACGTCGATTTTGCCTGTCCTCGGATGCTGCCTGAATTGCTGTGCTCTTCCAGCACCACTGATCCAGAGATTGATGTCAGCACCCATAACCCTTTCAGTGTCTCCAACTGTTTCTTGATATCCCATATGAAATTAATCAAATTGGCTGAAGACTGGCATTTGTGATGCTTTGGACCACTGGAACAGGCTGAAATGAATCATCTACTTGGCACTTCTAGCTGAAGATTGCTGTGAATGCTTTAGCCTTATATTTTGCACTGATGTGCTGGATTCTCCCATCATTGGGAGATATTTGTGGAACCTCCTCCTCCAGTGAGTTGTTCAATTGTCCATTCATGTGACAGGACTGCAGAGCTTGAATCTGGTCCGTTAGTCGTGGGATTGCTTAGCTCTGTCCAGCATTTGTTGCTTATGCCGTTTAGCATGCAGGTAATCCTGCTTTGTACATCACCTGATTGGCACCTCATTTTTTTTGTTTTGCCTGGTGTTGCTCCTGGCATTCCCTCCTGCTGTCCATTGAACCAGGGTTGATCCCCTGGCTTAATGGTAATGACTGAGTAGGGAATATGCCAGACCATGAGATTACAGATTGCGCTGGAGTGTAACTCTGCTGCTGTTGATGACCTACAGAGCCTTGTGCATGCCCAGTGTTGAGGTGCTAGATCTGTTCGAAGTCTGTCCCATTTAGCACAGTGATAGTAGGAGAAAGTGAGGACTGCAGATGCTGGAGTACCAGAGTTGGAAAATGCCATGCTGGAAAAACACAGCAGGCCAGGCAGCATCCAAGGAGCAGGAGAATCGACGTTTCGGGCATAAGCCCTTCTTCAGGAATCCCAGCACAGTGATAGTGCCTGGGGTTTATGCACAATATGAAAGCAGGAATTCATCTGCACAAGATCTGTGCAGTTGTCACTGTTACCAATACAGTCATGGGCAGATGCACCTGCAGCTGGCAGATTGGTAAGAATGAAATCAAGTAAGTTTTTCCCTCTTGTTGCTTCCCTCACTACCTGCTGCAGACCTAGACTAGCAACAATGTCCTTTAGGACTTGACCAGCTTGATTGGTAAGTGCTGCTGCTGAGCCACACTTGGTGGTGGACATTGAAATCTCCCACCTAGAGTACATTCTGTGCCCTTGCCACTCTGAGTGTTTCCTCCAAGGTTTGTTCAACACAGAGGGATACTGATGCATCGGTCAAGAGAGGACGTACGTTGTAATCAGCAGGAGGTTTCCTTGCCTTTCCTGAATCCATTACATTTCATGCGATGCAGAGTTAATGTTGAGGACACCTGGGAAATTCAGTATGACATACAAAATGGCTTAATGGAAATCATTTAAGATTCTTCCAATATTAATTTCATTTTTATTCACACCCACTGTGAACACAGCTGATGTGGGGATTACAGCACCTGTGGTACTCAAGGATAATTTCCCATGTGTTATATCACTATTGGGATAGGCTGAGAGAAACATTAAGATCAATATTTCTTGATAGAAAGGAACAATCAGCCAGAGATTATCCTCAGGCCATTCTTACCCTTGTTCTGACAATTCAGACTAACATTGGTGTTAGAGCTTTCAGAATTCTTCCAATTAGAGTTTAGTCATTGAAGAAGTGGATTCTGAAAGATATGCTACACGACCTTTTTGATGTTCTAATTTACTGCCTGCAGGAATTTGCTCAGCAAGTTTAAACATTTAGTAGGCAATACTATGGCTTCAGGGCCCCTCTTAAAAAGTCTCTGAATTAGGATTGGAGATTTTGGGGGGTACTGACTCACTAACCTGAATAGTTTGCTGGAAAGGTTAGAGGATTAAAATCTTCTAAGACCTGGATAACTATAAAATTAACCCCTAGACTCACCACTGACCCCTAACAAGTCCCTGTCTGATCTGATCTGACACCCCCACTAACTCGACCTGACCCAAACTGACCTGATCTTATTTGACCCCCTCCCAATCCAACAACCCAATGACACCCATTCCAGTCCAACCTGATACGACCTAACCCACGGTTTCCTTCCACAGTCCAAAGATGTGCAGGGTTGGTGAATTGGCCATGCTAAAATTGCTCATGGTGTTCATGGATTTGTGGGTTAGGTGCATTAGTTAGGGGAAATGTAGAGTAATACAGTAGGGAAATGGGTTTGGGTGGGTTACTCTTTGGAGGGTCGGTGTGGACATGTTGAGCCTAATGGCCTGTTTCTATACTGTAGGGATTCTATGAATCTATGAAACTCCACAAATAACCCACCTTCAAAACCACCATTTTCTTACTTTCTCACCAGTCCACCTGCAAACCTACACCCCCTCTCAATCCTGCCAACTCAAGCCCCTATCTCACTGCCACCTTATTATCTCACTCAGCTAACCTGACTGCGCATGCACCCAACGTGTCATCCTCATCCCTCATCCATCTGCCACCCCAACACTTCAAGTACCCATTTATCATCCTTGTCCCTCATCTACTACCACTTGCTACCCTACTCCACTCACATCTACCTGCACCTTAGACCTCAAGCACCTTCTACTTTTCCATCTCACTCATTTATCACCATAATCTTTTGGAATAGCTTTCCCAAGCATTCTGCATTTCTGGCCTATATTTCCATTGAGGAACTCTTAAAGAGCATGGAGCTATTCCAGGAGTCTTCCATTGCAGTGTAGGATCATCATTGGAGGCCATGGCATATCCCCTTTTTATAGCACAAATTGGCATATTCTGGTGTTTAAACATCACAAAGGATCTTGAGAAGCAATGGAGAGAGGGTAAATGTGTATGTTAGATGAGCAAAAGAAAGGTAAGAAGAAAGGAGTCCAGGGACAGTGAATGCCAGTCCTCAGAAGGTTTAACTCTTCACCGATTACTTTTACTGAAAGGTTACTTAAAATGGTTCAATTCTCTGAATGTCATTGGCTTATGTTATGTACAATACACTAATAAGCAATCGGTTAACTTAAGATTTATTTCTGTTGCAGTGAGCAAAAATGAGACAGATTGCATTTTCATCTGTGTTATGGCTGGTGTTCTGGGTAAGATGTTTAATCTTTCAGTTCAAAAGTTTTGACTAATGTAACACTATTGCAGAGGATGAAGCTAACTATCAAAATTATAATCAATATTTCCAATTATCCAGTCGGCAAAATCTCTTCAAAGTAAAAATTGCTTGAGAAATTGTAGATCTGACAGCAGGTTTGGAGAAACAAGGTTAACATTTTGAGTCTTCTTTAGAAATTGAAGGGAGTTGGAAATGTTATGGGGTATGGGTGGGAGGGATAGCAAGTGAAACACAAATGGCAAAGGTGCCCCCAGAAGGACAAAGGTAGTAATAATAATAATCACAAAGAGTAGGTGTTAATGATAGATTTTAATAGCAGAAAATAGGTCACAGATAGCAAAGAAGTCATGGGTGGGGGGTGGGCGGTGAAGGGGGGCATGGTGGGATTTGAATGGGGTAATCAAAATTAAAAACAAAGATAATGGTCTAAAGCTTTTGAACTCACTGTTGAGTCCTAAAGCCTGTAAAGTGTCGAAGCAAAAAAAAAATAGGTGCTGTTCCTTCAGGTTGTGTTGGGCCCCACTAGAGTAGATCTTAGGAAAGATATGTCAACAAGACAAGGAAGATTGTATATTGAAATGACTCGTGACTGCAAGTTCAAGATCTTTCCTTGGAGGTATTACACAAAGCAGTCACCCAGTCTGTGTTTGGTCTTGTCAGTGTAAAGGAGACTGCATTGCAAGCAGCAAAAAGAGTAAATTGAAGGAATTACAGTTAAACTGCAGCTTCATCTGGAAGGTGTGCCTTGCACGGTGAGGTGGGAGGAGGCAATGCATGGGAAGCTGCCATGCGATTGGTTGGGGGTGATGGAGGAATCAATAAGATTATCACGTTGGGAAGGGAAAATACGTTTGGTGGTGGACTATTATTGGAGATGAAGGAATAGCGAGCGTGATTCCTTAAATGCGGAGGCTGGTGGAATGGGAAGTAAGATCAAGGAGACCCCTATTGTTGGTTTTGGGAAGGAAAAAGATGAGGGCAAAGTGTGAGAAATAACACGGCTGAAGAGCATATCAACTATAATGGAGAAGAAGAAAGTGATGAGTGATGATCACCAGCAATCTGTCCTGGTCCACTCACATTGATATGACAGTCAAAAAAGTACAACAATGCCTCTACTTCCTCAGGAAACTAAGAAAGTTTGGTGTGTGCATAAAGACTATTACCAATAGAAAGCATACTATGTGAATGTATTGCAGCTTGGTATGACAACTGCCCTGCCCAAGACGGAAATAAACCACAGAGAGTCTTGAATACAGCCCAGTCCATCAACAAACCAGCCTTCCATCCATTGGCACCATCTATACTTCTCACTGCCTAGAGAAAGCAACCAACATATAATCAAAGACCTACCCACCCACCCCCCTCGGTTATACTCTCTTCCGCCTTCTTCTGTCAGATAGAAGATATAAACGTTTGAATACACATATGAACCGATTCAAGAACAGCTTCTTCTCCACTTGTTTTAAAAAATTCTCAAGGTCAGGTTCGTAGGAGAGTAGTCTGACACAGAACAAACGACCAAGAGGCGAGTCTGCTAGAATATGGGCATTTTATTCCCCGCAGCGTCGCCACAACCAACGGGTCTGGCTTATACTCACTCTACATGTTACCGGAACTGGGAGCCGTCAGTTCTCGTAGAGCGGTTGCCAACAACCCACGCTCGGCGGTTAAACGTAACCCCGGAGCAGACTCACCGAACTGGAGACTTTTCCAGCTGATATACTCTTTTCCAGATATAAACATTCATGTGAACAGCAGAGCAAGGCTAAAAAACACATTCCATTCTGGTTACATACAGATAAGAAGATTCACACGGGGAGGTGTGTAATAAGATTCACACGGGACTAAGCAACACCTCCATTCCGGTTAGATTCACACATGTATTGGGACATAATTTTACACCACACCACTGTTAACAGACTTTTGAAGGACCCCTCAAATGTTAATTCTGATCTCTCTCTGTGCACCTTCTCTGTGGCTGTGACACTATATTCTGCACTCTGTTCTGCTTTCTGATGCACTTTGTATGGTGCAATCTGCCTTTACAGCATGCTAAACCATACTTTTCACTGTATCTTGGTACATATGACAAGACTAAATCAAATCAAAGGAAGTCATTTTGGAAGAAGATGTGGCAGAAACTGAACAATGGAGTTTTTAACGGAAAGCAAAAGGAAAGTAGTGTAGTCAAAGTCAGTGGTTTGTAGTGGATATCGGTGGACTAGCCACAGAAATGGATCAGTGAAATCAAGGAAGGGAAGAGAAAAGTCAGAGATGGACCAGGTAAAGGATGAAAAGCGGAAGCAAAATTTATGATATCGTTCTCCTTCCAGACAGGAGCAGAAAGCAACACTGATGCAGTCATTGATATATTGAAGAAAGAGTTGTGGATGGGTTCCTGAGTAGGACTGGAACAAGAAATGTTCCATATACCTAACATAGAGAAAAATGAAACCAGGGGCTCATGCCAGTACCATGGCTGCATTTTTGACTTGGAGAAAGTGAGACAAGTTAAAGGAGAGATTGTTCAATGTTTGAATAAGCTAACTTGGATGGAGGAGGGAGTTGGTAGATGGGAATAGTTCAAGTCTCTTTCAAGGAAGAACTAGAGAGTCTTTGGATCAGTCTGATGGAGGATGGACACCTACAAGGATCGCATGTCCACAGTGAAGAGGAGGAGGAGACTACGGTCAGACAACTGGAAATTGCATAACCGAGGTAAAGCCTCAAAACAACTGTGAACATGGGTGGTGAGAAACTGGACAATGGGGAGAAAAAAAAACATCAATCTAGGAAGAATAGGTTCAGTGGAGCAGGGACAGGCAGGAATGATAAATCTTTCAGTGCAGTTCTGAGGTAGAATGGGCTGTGGAGAGTTCGGAGACCATTAGGTGGGAGGTTGTAGAGGGACAATCTCCAGAGGAGATGAGATCAGTGACAGTCCCAGAAATAACAGCTTGATGTTCAGTGTTGGTTCATTGTCCAGAGAAATAGAAGGAAGTGACTATCTACCTTCCCTTGAAAAAAGGAACCAGAAATGACATCATCCACCTTAAGAAACCAAGACCTATAATTAGAGAGACAGGACATACCACCAGCACTTCGCTAGAGACTCTCACTGATGATGCTACCTAGTATGGTGATGAAACGTCTGAAAACAAACCTTTCAGCTCAGTGAACTAACTTACAGACTTAACATCAACCTGAGCTACAAATCTTCTCAAAAGAAGTGACTGTGAGTTAGCATTTAACCTCTGTCCACCGACAAGTCTATTATTGAGCAATTACTCAAATAAAGGGGGATCAGGAATGTCTCTGTTGGTACCCTAGGTAGTACTGTTATACACTGGTGGTCAGAGGGTGACAGTGGAACAGGTAAAAGGCAGGGAAATCATGCAACTTAACAGGTATCACCAGCTGTCATCATTTAAATATAAAGAGGTGTGAATTAATGTCCTTAGACTAACCTGACAAGAACCAAGACAGAAAATAAAGGGCAGAGAGAATTGTATCAGCCTTAGTGCTACAAAATATGTAACCATTGCAGTCTGACCAACACTCAGCTAAATGTTGTTGATACCACAGATAAATGCCAGGTTTTATTAGAGATAGAATGGATATAATGATAATAAAAAGAAGTAGACCTTGATACTGGAAACTAAAATTCAACATTGTTGTAATAATAATTCTGTTCCTCGTGTATAGAAATATCTAAAATAGTGAAAATGTGCTGATTTTTAAATATAGGAGGCAATACATTTTGATTTGACTCAGTTATTTTAAGTATAGATGCGATAAATGCTTGACGTTGCTGTTGTCATTACAGAAAGAGATATGACTTCCCTGTGGTTTACACAATCATTGCAGCCAATTATAAATGAAACATTCTACAACAGAATATCCACTACAACTGGTCAGTACATTTCCATAATCCTGTTTATTGCTAATCTATTAATAGCACAACCCTGCAGCATTGAGTGTGGTGGGGAATGGGGGTTGGAAGGTTGGTTAAGGAAAACAGTGGACAAGCGGATTGTAAAGGGCTGAGTTGATACTGGGTGGGACCAAAGCAGTAAAAGGATCTAGCATCATGGGTAGGCCCAAATCTGGTAAGGAGTGAAGATGATGAAAACAAGTCATCAGACTGATCAAGGCTGATACTGAGAGTTTAGCAGCTGAGCAGCAAGGACTATGCCACTGCTATAGAATCATAGAATCATAGAGATGTACAGCATGGAAACAGACCCTTCGGTCCAACCTGTCCATGCCGACCAGATATCCCAACCCAATCTAGTCCCACCTGCCAGCACCTGGCCCATATCCCTCCAAACCCTTCCTACTCATATACCCATCCAAAAGCCTCTTAAATGTTGCAATTGTACCAGCCTCCACCACTTCCTCTGGCAACTCATTCCATACACGTACCACCTTCTGCGTGAAAAAGTTGCCCCTTAGGTCTCTTTCATATCTTTCCCCTCTCAAACTAAACCTATGCCCTCTAGTTCTGGACTCCCCGACCCCAGGGAAAAGACTTTGTCTATTTAACCTATCCATGCCCCTCATAATTTTGTAAACCTCTATAAGGTCACCCCTCGTAGTTAACATAAGGTAGAAATTAATCTTGTTTTTCTTATCTTTGATGGTTTTAACAGTGTGTATTGAAGTGGCAAGGGTGTGTCGTGTCACAGAAGTGAGATTTTATAAAATTTTATAATATTTTAGACAGTCTCTTTAACTCAAAGTTAAATTCTGATTAGTGAAATGGGTCATGTGATCACTTATAGATTTACCTGTGACAAGCTTCTGTGACTTGATTACCATGGAGACAAGGGACCTACACTGAGGCATAATAGCAGCAAATGCAAATATTCACACCTGAAAAGAGAAACAAGGCCCTTCAGTTGATATTGAACAAACTTTCTGTCTTCAGGTTTTCTTCACAAAAAGATAGAGACTTCTGTTACAGAGAATAAACACAGAGTGAAATGGGAATTATGAACCTGTTGGAAGCTGTGGCTGACTGTGGACTGTTTCCTATTAAAAGAAACTAACCTGTGGAGCGTATGCTGTACAGCATATCAATGGGCTTTGGTTATTGCTTTTTCTAAAATCTTAATAAGTGTCAGAATTTCATTAGTAAAGAGTAATTCCAACTTGGTAATGTTAATTTATTTTGCTTTTAGTTTGTGTGGTAGAGTAAAACATCTTAAATTGAAATCTTAAATTGTGCAATATACATTTAACTTGGTCACTGAAAATTCAAATCTATTGTTTAAAATGATCAGTTTCTATGGGACTTACAACTTTAATGATCCTGTTTGATTACATGAGGCATTAAAGTAAATTTTCCAATTTTCTTCAACAGTGAGGAACTTAAAAATGATAGCTAGAGTTGGAGTATTATATGAGCAAATATTAGAGCTAATTCGCATTATCAATCTGCCCACTTCTTCCTAATAAGTTTTGTTTTGTTTCACAGGTTACAATCACAAAATGTGTATGATCTCATTATGTTCTACTTAAATTGCTGTAAATAATATATACGTGTGATACTCAAATACTCTCAACAGTCTGCTTGCTGTAATTGATCTATGTAGGCCTTTCCCAGTAATTTATTTTCTTGATATTGGGGAATTTACATTAAAGTAAGTCTGTCCAAAACATTTACACATCAACTTACAATGATATAGTATCTTTCCGCCCTTAGAGGAATGCAGATTGGTGAAGCTGCAGTCAGCCTGATGAAAACTATGTTTCTTTGTTGTCTTAATGCCTTTAATACCAACGCCATCAAAAGCAAAAAAAAAAGAGCTTGTGTTTTCCCAGCTATCATGTAGAAAATGATCTTAGAGGTGGTGCTGCACAGTGTCAGGCTGGAGTCAAATTAAGAGTTAATTCAGATTCTCTTTGCTTTTTGAAAAGGAGTATTAAAAATAAAAAAACATTAAAAATGATTCATTTTCAATGTTTTCTAATCTACCTCTTCAGAGGTGGTCTTATACACCTCCAGACCTCCTGGCTCAAAGGTAGGAACATTACCAGTGCACCACAAAAGCCCAAAATAATCCATTATAACCTTGTAAAAATTCTGGTAATACTAGCCAAGCATATTGCACCAATTTGTTAGTTCCACTTGTAAGTAGGAGCACTTATTTATGACAAAATTGGCAATTTGCATGATCTTTAATACATCAGGAGTGGAATATTCAGTTCATAAATTGTAGAATGAATATAACACAAATACAGTTTGTATTTTATTAGAATTAGAGTCATAGAGTCATACAGCATGGAAACAGATTCTTAGGTCCAACCAGTCCATGCCGAACATAATTCTAAAACTAAACTAGTCCCACCTACCTGCGCTTGGCCCATATCCTCCAAACGTTTCTTATCCATTAAGTGCCTTTTAAACATTGTAACTGTAGTTGCATCCACCATTTCGTTTGGAAGTTCATTCCACACGCAAACCATTCTGTGTAAAAAAAGTTGTTGTCATGTCATTTTTAAAATCTTTCTTCTCTCACCTTAAAAATATGCCCCTAGTCTTAAAATTCCCTCATTCTTGGAGTGATTTACAGAACTTCTTTCCAGATAATCCTTTAGGACTTCTCAAATTGTTTACAAGTGAATGCATCTTGGGGATTGGCCAACAGAGTGCATTAGAAACCTATCCAATCACAGCTAACAACTGGGATAGAATCCAGCTCTGACAGTTGGGGCTCACTGTCTGGCTTAACTAACAGCTGCTAAGTGTTACTGGTAAAATTAGTCTGACAGTCTCCAATTCCCTGTTAATACAAGTCCAGATGCACATAGCTGCTTTCAGTTTGATACCAACTGGCACCAGTTCAATGATGTTAGACTGAAATACCATAAGTACTCAAAGTATAGGAATGAAATTGCAAACTACCTCATCCCAAATCCCAAAAGGGCCATAATCTTCCCTACAACATATCATACATCCAGTTTAGGAACTTCTAACATTTAATTCAGGAGGTATCTTCTTACCCAAGTGAAGACCTAAAACCTCTTTTAAAAAGTTATTAGTGCTTGTGCTTCTGTGTTGGTCCATGGATTCAAGCATCACTTCAGAGACATGAATGCATAATCCAGGTTAACTGAATTTAATTGCTAGTAAGGGAGTGCAATCACAGATGCAACGTTAAATCATTACGCTCTGAGGTAAATGTAAAAGCATCACGTGAAGCTGTTCAAAAGATAGCAGCAGAGTTTTCACCACGATCTAGCCAATAATTATCCATCAACCATTACCATGAAATCAGTTTATCTGGCAATGTATCTCACTGCAGTTTGTGGCACCTTGCATTGTGTGAAGTAACTGCTGTGCTTCCCTATACTACATCTGTGACTGTACTTTAGAAGTATTTTATTGGCATACAGCACTTTATGCATTCTGGCATCCTGAAAGGTGGTATATAATTGCAAATCCTTGCCTCCTCTTTATCTTGCACAACCATACACCCATGACAGCCAGGACTCACTTTTCTACTTATTCAACATAAATCTCTCTGCTGCTGCAAGAAAGATAATGTGAATTTAATTTGTACAAAGTAGCTCCAAAGAATTCTTATCTGTGGTTTGTCTTTATTGATAAGTAGACTGTGAAGTGGATGCAATAAAGCTGCAAAAAGATTTAAGTAAATTGAGTGAAAAGAACCCCCTAGCAAATGAAGTATCATGATGAGAATTGTGAAGTTATTTACTGTAGAAAGATAAGTAGAAATATAAATTATTTTTAAATGACAGGAAACTGGGAAATGTAATGCAGACGCAGCAAGCAATTCAAGTGAAACAATATTATAATTAAATGCGAAGGGACTGGATTGTAAGAATAAAAGAGTTTAACTACATTATATATCACCTTGCTCAGTATATAGGTAGAGTATTCTATGCAATTTTGGTCTCCTCACCTGAAGCAGGACAGATAGCTAAGATGAGACTCTTGTCCAACAAGGAGAAATTGATGAATTGTTCTAAAACCCCTAGAATTTAACAGAATGAGAAATGATTTAACTGAAACATTAACAATTCTTCAGGAGCTTGACAGAGTAGCTCCTGGCAGAATGTTTCCCTGAATTGGAACATTAGAACGCGGGGTCACAATCTCAGAATGAGAAAGCGAGATGAGGCAACATTTTTTCACTGAATTTACTACACTGTGCTGTTCAAAAGTTGATGATCTTCAAGAGAGATTGATCAATTGATTTTTGTTTACTAAGGGAATAATGATGTGGAAAAGATTCAGTAGATCAGTCAAGATCTTAATAATAATTGGGTGAGCAGAAAAGGCCAAGAGCCTTACCTCTCTTCAGATTTCTGATATTCTTATAATGTCATGTCTGCGTGAATGTAATGTTTGTATAACTATAATCAATCACACCAGGAAGAGTGAATTAAATTAAAGCAAATGTAAGAGTGTTTTAAAAATTGTGTTTCAGCATCACCAACTATCTCCACGTTCATCACCTCAGCTAGAGAAGACCTCAAAAGGACGATAACAACCACATTACAAACACAATCTTCAACAGGTGCGTGATGTTTTAATATTTCATTGAGCCAACGCAGATTTGAACTAATTAAACTAACGCAACCTGGTGAGAAAAGGAGTACATGTTCGATGTCCAAGATCTAGCTGTCCAGAAGCTGGATATTGCAAAAAAATTATTCCAACATGGTGTGTTGCACTAGTTATCACTTCTTTGTTTATGATGGTGAACCAGTCTAGTTCTTCAATGTTTAGAGTCATACAGCCATAGAACCAAACAGTGCAGTAACAGACCTTGCGGTCCGACTTGTCCATGACAATCAAGTTTCCCAAACTAATCTAGCCCCACTTGACTGCATTTGGCCCACATCCCTCCAAACCTTCCCTATTCATGTACCTTTATGTAAAATGTCTTTTAAATGTTGTAACTGTACAAGCATCTATCACTTCCTCTGGCAGTTTATTCCACATAAGAACCACTTGCTGTGTGAAAACATTTTCCCCAGGTCCCTTCTAAGTCTTTCTCCTCTCACATTTAAAAGTATGTCATCTAATTTTGAATCTCCCTACCCCCCAACTCCCTACGCTAAGGGAAAGACCCTGGCTCTTCATCTTATCCAAGCCTCCCATGATTTTATAAATCTCTGTAAGATTATTCCAAAGCATCTGACATTCCAATGTAAAATGTCTCAGCCTAACCAGCCACTCCTTGTATTTCAAACCCACCAGTCCTGATAACATCCTTGTAAATCTTTTCCACACCCTCTCCAATTTAATAATATCCTTCCTATGGCAAGGTGACCAGAACTGTACACAGTACTCCAAAAGTGGCCTCACCAACATCTTGTAAAATCCAGACTCAGTAGTCTGAAAAATGAAGGCAACCATACCAAACACCTTCTTTGCCACCTTGTGTCCTTGTGAAGCAACTTTCAAAGAACTATGTACCTGAATTGCTAGGTCTCTATTCGATAACACTCCCTAGGGCCCTACCATCAGGCTTTATAAGCCCTGTCCTTGTTCATCTTACCAAAATGCAACACCTCTCATTTATCCAAATTAAACTCCATCTGCCACTCCTCAATTGACCCAATTGATTGAGATCCCTTTGTAATCTTAGATAACCTTCTTCACTGTCCACTATGCCACCAATTTGGTTCATCCGTAAACTTACTAACCATGCTTCCTAAATTCTTATCAAAACCTTTTCTGTAAATAACAAATAACAGTGGACCCAGCACTAATTCCTGTGGAACATTGCTGGTCACAGGCCTCCAGTCTGAAAAACAACCCTCTACCACCAGACACTCACTCCTACCATCACACCAATTTTATATCCAACTGGCAAGCTCTCCCTGAATCCCATGTGATTACAACTTTACTAACCAGGCTATCATTCCAAACCTTGTCAAAGGCTTTACTAAAATCCATGTAAACCATGTCTACTGCTCTGCCCGCATATACCTTCTTGGTCATATCCGTAAAAAACTCAATTAAGTTTGTGAGATATGATTTTATACACACTAAGCCATGCTGACTATCCCTATCCTTGTCTCTCCAATGCATGTAAATCCTATCCATCAGAATCCCCTTCAACAACTTACACACCGATGTCAGAGTCAACAGCCTATAGTTCCCAGGTTTTTCCTTGCTGCCTTTCTTAAATAAAGGCACAGCATTGTCCATCCTCATGTCCTCCAACACCTCACCCATGGCTATACATGATATAAAATTCTCTGCTTGGGGCTATGCAGTTTTTTCCCTAGCTTTCTATAATGTCCTGGGATACACTTGATCAGGTCCTGGAGATTTATCTACCTTTATATTTTTTGAAAACCTCTAGCACCTACTCTTCTGGAATGTGGACCATTTTCAAGATATCAATATTCATTTTGAGTTCCCGAGCCTCCATGTCTTTCTCACAATAAATACAGACACAAATTTTCATTTAGTACAACTCCCACCTACTGTGGTTCCACACACAGATGACCTCATTGATCTTTAAGGGGCACTATTCTCTCCCTAGCTGCTATGTTCACTTTATTATTCATTGACTTCATGTGTTTATTCATGTATCTTTTATTCATTGAGTTTAGCCTATCTGATTTTACTGTCCAAAATCCTGAGAAATCTAACATTTGAGGAGGTACTGGTCCTGAGAGTGGTGGATGTTGGATGTCCAACTCTATCTCCTCAACATTAGAGAAGTAGATTAGGTATGTGCTCTGCATAAAAATCTCAAAATTGAGTTAAATTGACCCAATTTTATCCAGAAAAATTGTAGGCTGGGAAACTCCTCAGAGCTCATTCAGTTGCATGAATTTTCTTTAACAATAAAATGCTAAAAGTCAGTTTTACCGTGAGTAAATGCAGACATTTACCTGTCTGTCTTTTATGTTTGTGAAAATCAGTCAGGATCCTCTGTAGAAAGTTACTTAAGCAAACCAACTTCCACAAATAATGACAATGTGAAGGGACAAAGTACAAATATCAATTAATATGATAACAAAGCATGGAAGTCATTGTTAAACTAATCTAAATAGGATTCCACTTCATAATTTTGGACAATATGAATTTCTGAGATATCAAAGGAAATGAAAAACTCTGAAAGATAGATAAAGATTACAGCAGGATATAGATCAGTTGGAGAAATGGCAGATGAAGTTTAATCCAGACAAGTGTGAGGTGATGTATTTTGGGAGGTCAAATGTAAGGAGAAAGTATGCAGTAAATAGCAGGACCCTGAGGAACATTGATATAGGGAGGATGTTGGAGTGCAAGCAGAAACACAAGCGGATAAGGTGGTGACGAAGGCATACAGCATGCTTGCTTTCATTGGTCAGCACATTGTGTATTAATGTTGGCAAGTCATGTTCCAGCTGTGTATAACTTCAGCCACGTTTGGAATATCATGTGCAGTTCTAGTCATCACACTATAGGAAGGATATGGAGGTTTTGGAGAGGGTGCAAAAGAGATTTACCAGGATGCTGCCTGGATTGGAGTATATTTGCTGTAATGGAGAGGTTGGACAAACGGATTGTTTTTGCTACAGTGTCGGAAGCTGATAGTGACCTGCTAGAAATATGGAAAATTATGAGAGGCATGGATTGGGTGGATAGTTGTGGTATTTTTCTGAGGGTGGAAATGTCAGATGCTAGGGCCAAAGGTTTAAGGTGAGAGGGGGAAAGCTTAAAGGGAGTTTGTGAGGTAAGTTTGTAACTTAGTGGGTGGTACGTGCCTGGAACATGCAGCCAGGCAATGTGGTAGAAGCAGATACAATAGCAGCATTTACAAGGCATTTAGACAGACACATAAACAGTCAGGGAATAGGGAGATACAGACCATGTGCAGGCTGATGGGATTAGTTTAGAATGACAACATGGTCATTGCAGACATGGGGCGCTGAAGGGCCAGTTCCTGTGCTGTACTGTTCTACCTTCTACATTCAATGATTATGGTACAACTCAAACAATATATGAAGTACAAGACTAAAATAATTAAAGATCGAGTGGTAAATGCAGATTAAGATTAATTTTTATGCCATATTCTATATTTCATTCCAGCCTTCTCTTTATAATCTAACAAATTCTGCAAAAGACGACTTCTGAAATACTCAATAAAATTTGTGCAATTCTTTTCAGAATCATCCCCTAAGTATACAGTTCAATCTCCAAGCATTACAGTCAGACCCTTGCAATCACGTAAGTTCAATGTTAATTAAGTATTTGTCAATGTCAGGTGAATATCAAATTCAAAACAGAAAATGTTGGAGGAACTCAGCAGGTCTGGCAGCATCTGTGAAGCGAGAAACAGAGATAATGTTTCATGCCTGGTATGGCGCTTCTTTGGAACACAAGAGACATACCATGGTCAAAATGTTAACTCTGGATCTCTGTCCCCGGATGCTGCCAGGATTGCTCAGTGTTTCCAGCATTTTCCGTTTTTATTTCGTAGCTCCAGCATCTCCAGTATTTTGATTTATTAAAATAAAGTTGATATGGCTGATATTGAAGTAGTTAAATTGATAATTTGATCTGAAATCAATTGTGGCTTACTTGGAGTCCAATATCAAAGAAAGAGGCCATTCAGTCTATCCTGGCTGCTGCTGATATTACCCTCACTTGAATTCTGCAAGTGTGGTTCCAAGAACTTCTTGTAGTTCTGTGACTGTTTTCAGTTTACTCCACAGGCTTCTTGTCTGCCCAGTAACTATCCAGGCTATTGTTTCTATAATACATTTGGTAAATACCATCTACCTATGCATACACATGGAAATCATCATGGTGACCCTGGAAACACTTCATACTTTTATTGTGGCAATCATCAGGAAAATCATGTACTTTTATTTACTGTATTTATAGCATGAAATGTCCAGTTGTTCTAACATCTTTACAGCTGAGGATTTAATATTCATGGTAGGCTGTGGAAGTATTGCCAAGCAGAAAGAGGAGAAACCAACAGTAGACACTCAAAATATAAATCGTTGTGTTCTGGAACTTTGCCGTTTCTTTCAAAGATGCCTTTGTAAAATTATACGAAGGAGTCAATCAAAGAGATCTGCTGTAAGGTAAAGGAAACAATATTTTATTCTGGTTTTAATGTCTGCCACAAAACTGTGATGCTGCCTGACGAAACTCGTGCTGGATTTGAATCAGCATATTTCATAGATAATCCAAATATAATTAACAAAGTTAAACTTTGTTTTGTTGCCAAAATATCAGACACAGTACAAGACCTTAGAAAAGGTTATAATTACTTTTGGACATGTTATAACACACCTCCATGGTATGTGAGACTCGAACATGAACTTTCCAGGTCAGAGAGAGGGACAATACCACTGCAATACAAGAGCCCCAGAAGGGATTGTATCTTGTCTGGAACAGAGCTAATGGACTATATGGTCTTTTGGTTTTGGTCCATTGTTATCATTGGTTTGAATGTTTTAATTATGGTGACATTTCTATTTGGATTGGAAAGGTCTATTTATTCCATCAAATTTTTCACTGTGCACAATCTCAAATGAGATAGATTTTTTTTAAAAAAAGGCATGAGAATTTATAACATTACTGTCTAACTATATTTCCCCTTCTTCAGGGTGCTGACAATAAAGGTGAGTATGATGACTTAATCATACGGACATTCAAAAATCAGGTTCACACCATCAAATAAAACTGTTGCAATTAGGTGCTCTGACCTTAAACAGCCAGATCAATTTATCCAGCAGGTTGTATGAAGCCTATACACATGAATTTCCCTCTCATTAGTTACCCAACTTACTGGAATTAACTTCCCTTGCCCAATTCACCTCTCCAGACTTCAAAAACTCAGCTGCATAAACCAAACATGTGGCAGTAATAAATTGAATCAATATCAACATGAGGACCCATCGAGTTGTATCCTCTGCCTCCCATTTGGTTGAATAAACAGCTATTCTCGCCATATTCCTTCTCTTCACTTTAGAAAGAACTGCATCAATTGCAATCGGCAACTCATGTTGGCTAAGATACATTGCCTCCCTGAACCAATGCACTGCCCATCTGGACAAAGACAGCATCTTATTCAGATTCTCAAGTGGCACATTTGTGGGCAGTCAGTCAACAGCTCATAGGTTGTAGTTTAGCGTAGAAGGAAAGACAGGTGGCTTCTGTCTGTGGCAAACAGTGAACTGTAAATGTGAAAATGGGAGGTATGGTGGTGCATGGTACACTGCTTTGTTAAACTTGGTGGTGATGAATATATTAGCAGTTTACACAGCAAACACAGGGCATGGGCTATTAAAGCATGGCAATGTGTAAAAGGTAAATAAGAGGCATGGTCTCTGGGGCAACAGTGGATTCTAGTCAGTAAGTGAGGAAAGGGGTTTAGTCAAGGAGAGTCAAGTAGTAGTTCCAACTTAAGTCAGGAGATCAGTGCCATTACAGTCTGGGGAATGGGCCACAATCAGTCCTGTAAGTCACACAAAATCAGCCCAGCCTTTAAGTGTCAATTTAGTCCAGGCATTGGCTGCAATCAGTCAAGGGGACCATTCACACGTAATCTGGGATTTTAATGGTCAGTCCATGGCATTGTCAAGGCTGCAGGCAGCTCAAGACCAGGATTGGCTTCATTGTATTGAGTGGATGAGCAAATGGTCGCAGCAATCGAGCGCAATTATAGATAGAAGCATGGGACTTGATAGGTTATTGGAAGGTACTGCACAGTCTTAAAGTGGGAGAGAAAACAAGTCCTGGTTACTCTGGCCTCGATATGGAGAGGGTGCACGATTTGCAACAGCATTGGCACCTTGATAGTCATTGGCTCCAAAGGTAAAGCAGACACATTCATGGCCATGTATTGGGACTTAAACAAAACAGGAGACGGTGAACAGTCCTCTGGAGAACTGGGAGCATGACACAACAGAGGACAAGAAATTGCAGGTTAAGTCATGGCTCACAGACAAAACCCTTATAGTAGGGAAAATACCACAATCATAGAAAGGATATGATCACTGGATATTTAGAAAATAATTGGCTGATTGTTTCTAATAAACTAAATAATCAGAAAACAGTAGATGTTGTGTATTTGGATTTTCAGAAAGCTCTAGTTAAAAATCTACACAGGACCTTAGCAAAGAAAATTAAAGCATGGGTTTGGGGGTGCTATATTTGGATGAATTAAGGATTTGTTGACAGGCACAAAGCAGACAGGAGGAGGAATAAATGGGTCATTCTCAAGTTGGTAGTCTGTGACCAGCCAGGAACAATAAGGATCAGCGAGTACACCCCAGCTGTTCACAATCGGATTTGGAGGCAGGCAACAATTGTAATATTTGAAACTTGTAAATGATACAAAACTTGGTGGAAATGTGAGTTGTGTAAAGGATGCATGACACTTCAAAGAGGATTTAAACAGGCTGAGTGAGGAGGTAAGAACACACAGATGGAACATCATGTGGATAAATGGGAGATTTCTCACTTTGCTAGGTGGAATGAATATTCAGAATTATTCTTAAACAGTGAAAGATTAAGAGGGGTTGATACCCAAAGGGACTTATGTGTGCATGTGTATAAACACTGAAAAGTAGCATTTAGGTAGCTCTAGCACCAGGGAGCTATTCCCCATTGGTTGGAGTCATTCCTAGGATAAGGGAATGTTGAATGCCACTCATCCCAGCCCTAGGGTATCACTGTAGAATGTTTTCAGACAGAGTTCTTGGCTCAAACATCTTCAGTTGCCATTTTTGTCAAAAATGACCATTTTTCCATCATAAGGATAGAAGTGGGTGTGTTTGCTATCGTTTGCACAATGTTCAATTGCATTTGCAACTTCTTTCAAGTAATGAAGTATTCCTTACAGCAATGAGACCTGGACAACATTCAAGCTTGGGTTGATCTATGACAACTAAAGTTACGTTTGTGCCACACAAGTGTCGAGCAATGACTATGTTCAACAAGAGAGAGAAAATCTAGTCATGTCCCCTTGACATTCAATGGCATTACTGTTACTGTATTCCCCAAACTCCAACAGCTTCACCATTAACCAGGAATGTAATTGGATCAATCAAATAATTTCTATGACTATAAGAGCAGAACCTTCACAACCCCACGATCTGTAGAAGTCCATTATGCATCTGAACATAGTCAACAATTCAGGCCAGACTTTTCAGAAGAGAATTTAGGAAGCACTTTTATACACAAAAGGGTGGTAGAGGTTTGGAACTCTTTTCCACAAACAGTAGTGGATGCTGGATCTGTTGTTAGTTTTAAATCTGAGAAAGATTGTTTTTGTGAAGTAAAGGTATTAAGGGATATGGACAAAAGCAGGTATAAGAGATTAGGCCACAAATCAGCTGTAATCTCATTAAATGGCCAAACAGTTTTAAGGGGCTCAATGGCCTTCTCCTGTTCCTATGAATAAGCACTATCAGTCCCTGCACAGTTCCTGGGAAAACCAGACAAGGGGGAATCAGTGCCCAGCTTTATGAGTAGGGACTAGGAGGACATGTTGAATGGCATGGTGCAGACACAGGATGTCCTGTTGCACCAGATCCAACAATGGAGCTATGACACCAGACCAGCCCAGCAGGGTCTGAGATCACCAACCGGGCCAGTGCAGTCTCAGCTGCCTTGGGGTTCACAGCAATGTCGGAAGAAGGTCAGTGATCTTCTCCACTCAGACAGCATACATGCCACCACCATCACTACAGCACATTACACTCTACCTTTGCTACTGTTCACATCTCCTACCAAGGCTCGTGCTCTGCTATTCTCACTGTTAACTGCAACAGCTTCCCATACCCATTGTCATGCATCCCAACCCCTGACACCACTAACCCTACTCACTCACTCGGGCCCCCCCATTCCCTGCATTGCAAGTAACATATCCTGTAATATCTGGCTGTCTCTCATTCTGAGAGGAAAACAGCTCAGAATAGGGCACAAAGAGGTGTGGCAGTCTGACTGATATTCAGCACCTCACGTCTAATGTTGACTCTTGAGTGTCCCAAAATGCTGACTGATATGTTCAAGTCCCTGGACTGCTATTGATGATGGCCTTTGTCTTACTGTGCCAGGAACCCCTAACTGAAGGCAATTTCCTTTGACTTGAACTGAGACCTGCTGTCAAGCTGACAGGCTTCCTGATTTTGTGGTCACATGGTTGGACCAAAGGGTCTGCTTCCATGCTGTATGACTCTATGATTAAAGAGTGAGGCAAGACAGAAGTAATATGAGCCCTGGCTGAGGGACGTAGAGCTCAAAAAAGACAATGCATGGCAAGGATGCTGTGACCATCCAGGTCAGCTCGGAGTCAGTAAGTGCTATCACAACCTGGAGATGTTGCGTGGTCTACTTCAAGAACTGGGTACATGACATTGAGCACAAAGCGTCATTTTAATAGCATTACAACGATTGTTGCCAGTGCACATGAGGTGTCGCTTTGAGGTGCAGAAGCATCCTCTAAGTTGATCAGAGATGTGCCATAAGGGTTCTTAGAAACTGGCACATCTTGGATGTTGGATCTATGGGCATGGATCACATATGTCCTGCACCCATATAGCATTCTCTGAGACGTTGCAGTCCAATGTTCAGCAAGGCAGTCTTTCAGTGCAGGTACTCAGCAGGTACCCACCCTGCCTTCCATATCATGAATTCTCAACATCCAGGTAGTCTGGTGCATTTGGTAGGACACATAGCTGAATATTAATGAGACACAGTGGGCTGCCAACAAGGTGTTTAACAAACAATAATCCCCCTTAATTGATGATTTATTGTTGCCTAGTGAGAAGATGGCCGCAGTATGTGGCAGATGCATAAATGATGCAACAAGATGTACCCGTGCAAAGATGGGCCTCAATGGACTTCATACCTAATTCTTCCACAAATCTTGCCAAAATCAACATTGCCCAGGCCCCTATAAGATTCCATCCAATGTTCTGAGCATTAACATCATTGACTCCTTTCAAGCCAAAACTGGAAAACTTATGCAGCATTACACAGAGTTCTGATTATTCAGCATAACAGATCTCCTCCACACACTACACTTTCTACCAATCGAGTTCATTTATATCTCTGCTTTGTACCTTGCACCCATCACCCCTGTGCTCGCTGACATACCGACTGTTCCCAGTCTATGCAAAGCTGATTTTAAAGTTCAGATTCTAATTAACCTTCTTGGTTTTGTCCCTCCCTAATCATTGCCTTCTCCATCTTTATGTCATTTCAAGATCTGTGTGCTCTTCCTAATTGGCCTCTTATGCAGACCTAATTTTTATTTCTCATCTGAAGTGCCTGTTTCCACACTGTAAGTAATCTATTCTAATCTAATCTAATCCATTGGCTGTTGTGCTTTCAGAAACCTAGGTCATAAGCTCTGGAGTTTCTTCCCTAACCCCTTTGTCCAATTTATTTGATTGCTTGCACTGATATCTCTTCATGTGTTTTAATGCCAAATTTTGTTAGACAATGAGACCATGAGCACCTTCAAACATTTGCTACATAAATACAACTTGCTGTACAGGAACCTGGAAGGCATAAGTGAAAATCCAGAACGTCTGTCGTTGGCATGCCCAGCAGGTAGCTTGCAATAGGATTCAAACCAGTAGGACTGTTTCCACTTAAGTTCCCCACAAAAAACATGGATGCAATTTCTTTGGGTAAACCGAGAACTCCCTTTCATTTGGGTAGAAAATCAGCCCGTGTTCCATTTCCCCTCCACCCTAATCACAATAGTTCTTCCAGGCTGTTCCAGAGTCCTCCTGGGTTATGATAACAAATATGATTTCAATATTTATGTGTTGACTACTAAGTCTTAAAACATTAACTGGATTAGGAGATTTACTTGGAGTGATTAGCTCTTGTCATTTATGTCTGAGAAAGTTTAATTTCTGTAAAAGGTTAAATGTGTTTAATTATTTCTGAATGTCACTAATTTGAACTGAATGTCCAGGTATTGCACTGATTACTACTCCTGGTATCTGACACAAAAAGCTGACATCTGCCAGATCACAAAGCATTTTTCTCTGTTGAAATGTAAGTATGATGGCATTTAATACATGGCTATAAAAATGGTGGTAATAGGGGGTGGAGGAGAGTGGCTTTTAAAACTCGACAGAGAAATAGTGAAGGCAATAAATAAAAGTGGGAGTTGAGACAATTATTAGGTCAAAAATGTATGCAGTCGAAGACTCGTTCACCAGTAATCGGATAAAGGATGGGAGATGCACCAAAAGAATCAATGAATTGAAGATCGTATGTGGGATGCAAAAAAGCTAAAGAGAGTTGCAGAAGTAAGGTAGGGTAGGCTGTCAAAGAGATATGCAGATGAAGATAGAGATTTAAAAACATCAGTGTGTTGGGGGGATTGAAATTCAATGCTAGTGATAAGGACTCAAAACAGGACACAAAGAGATACGTTTCCACTTAATTTTGTTTTGTGCTTAATGGACCTGATTATGGAATCACTACTTTCAAGTTATCATTGTTGAAGCTTTTGGTGTACTTTGTGTAAATATGTTCTATTTGACTAAAAATGTACAATCCTGACACTTCTAATTTCTCTCTGTTTACTGCAGCTTTGAGGAACAAATGTCTGTCAAAGATCTGCAAATCAAACCAGTCATCATAGGTTAAAAAGAGAGCAACGTTTTCACTGGACCATCAGTTGCAATGGAATAACCTGAAAGTCTTTTATAAATATTTATATCTATCAGCAAGAAATTATTTCAAGTGAAAGTGGACAAAACAAATTTAGAAGTAGAGGTGTAGTTATAATAAATTATTGTTATCAATTTATGGTCATCAAAATGTTCTGATAATATACAAAATACTAATAACTTCTTTATAATGTTTATAGAAAGTTTGGATTCAAATATATTAAACAAATTTGGGCAGGACTTATACAATTAATGGTAGGGCTTTGGATAGTGTTGTAGACCAGAGGGACCTAAGGGTTCAGGTACATCATTCTTTGAAGACTGCATCACATAGACAGGGTGGTTAAGAAGGTGTTTAGAATGCTTCATTACTCATTCCTTTGAGTATAGGAGTTGGGAAATCATGTTGCGGTTGTCTAGGACATCGGTAAGGCCTCTTCTGGAGCATTGTTATAGGAAGGATATTATTAAACCGGAGAGGGTTCAGGAGAGATTTATTAGGATATTGCCAGGTATGGAAAGTTTGAGTTATAAAGAAAGGCTGGAGAGGCTGGAAGGTTTTTCAGTGGAGCATAGGAATTTGAGAGGTGACCTTATAGAGGTTTACAATATCATGAGGGTTATGGATAGGGTTAATGGTAGGTGTCTTTTCCCTGGGGTGAAAATTTCAAGACTGGGGGTCATATTTTTAAGGTGAGAGGAGAGAAATTTAAAAAAGACATGAAGGCAAGTTGTTTCCATGGAGGGTGATTGGCATGTGCAATGAACTTCCTGAGGATGCAGGTGTTTAAATGACCCACTGTTTACATTTTAAATTCTAAATTATTCAGTTATGTTTCATATAAGGATTTACCCTTTCCTTCCACAATACTTTCAGTTTGCCACACCCTGAGCATAGGGATGAGAAGCACAGGCAAGTTGGTTGATAAACTTAAATCTGCACAGCTGGTAGTGTATAACACAAGGTCCCGAACGTGAATCTCCCTTTGTATTGCTGTTCTCTATTGCAATTGGAGAGGCAGTATAAGTTCTTTACAAAATGCCACTGACACAATGCAGCTGCAACTGTGGATACAATGGAGTGAAAGAATTAAATCTGCCTCCCAACACTGAACAGCTTTCTCAGAGTCATGTTAACATATGAACCTCTGTTAACTGTGCAGTTGCCATGAGTTCCCTCTCATATCATCTATTGCCAATGTCACTGTGACTATACACTTGAAAGAAAAGAAATAGCAAATGTTAAAAATATTTTTCCAGTATTTATTAATAATATGTGTAATTAATAATTAAAAGCTGGCATGAATAATTTTTCCCATCTTATTTTTCAGCCACAATAGGATGCAATATAGTGTATAGTGAGACCAAGACATTAATGCCAATGTTAAAGTCACATTGTAGCAGACAAGGAAGCTTTTTGCTTAAGCTCCTCCCTTTACCCTCACTATGGTTCAGGATAAGTTCTTTTAAAAAAAATTGTAAAGCAAAAATAAAGAATTGAAAAAAATTGCAATCTTAATGAAATAAATAATCTATATCCATTATTCCAGCATGTCTTCATTTGCAATTTCTGAGGGAAACATTTCAATCAAATGATGAATTAATCAGAGCAGCAAAATCTTGACAACAATGAATCTGTGATCCCCATGTCTGAGAATGCGATCTCACATAAAGGGGGACAAGTCAGCTGTCAATAAAGATTTTCAGAGGTGCTCGCACAATCGACAATAAAGCTGTCTGGTTTAGCTCATCCTCCAGCTCCATGTTAAAGATCTTCAGTGACTGCCTCATTCTCATCACAGAGATTTTATTATAACTTGCTTTGATATCCATTTTATCCCCTATACAGCCTGTGTTCAGACTTTTGATGATGAGTTTTAAAAAATGCTTCAATAGGGATTGTCATGTGATGGCCCCACTTCAACAGTTTATTGACGATAGGTTATAGAATGTTTTATGTAAGTATTAACAGGTTTAAGGGATCTGATGTTAGTAAATGCAGATATGAACACTGGCTTCTGTTTAAGATGAAGGCTGATGAATTAATACATCATTATGCTGATATGAATACAAATGAAAATGCTGTCTTTTGTCATTTCAAATTACATATTAATAAAAAAGTCCATCTCATTTTTTTGCTTTGGCAAAGCTGACCAAACATTAAGGGCTATTCATCTTGAAGTGAAGCATGGTGATATTATTTTAAATTATAAATTACTCCTGGTTAAAATGTACTTATCAGCAGTAAGAATAGCAGTCAGAAATGGTTGTACTGTCACTAATTGTGCCAACACTCCACTGCAAGTGTCCCAAAACAGGTAGGCAACCAGAGATTTAGTTAAAAATCACACAACACCAGGTTATATTGGAAGCACACTAGCTTTCGGAGCGATGCTCCTTCATCAGGTGATTGTCTCCGAATCAGAGATTTAGTTGACTGTGAACAGAGTTCCATGCAAGCAGTTGTCTATCTTAGTTGTCCCCCATATGTGTAATGTGGGGTCGTCAATTCTGACAAATGGAATCACTCCAGGTTTGCTGAGCAATGATCATGCTGGTATATCCTCTTCCATTTAGTACCATGATATGTGCTGTATGAATGTTTCTGAAGAACCAACCAGCACGACAGTTAAATTAACCTCATCCAGCTGTATATCAAAAATAAAGTAAAATACAGCAGATGGTAGAATATGAAACACAGAGAAATTTGAGGAGATTCTACAAGACCTGCTGCATTTCTCCAGCATTCTGTGTTGCTAAGGTAGAATGGCCAGTTGACCAGTTGCAGTCCATGGTAGCAGTAGGAGTAGAAAGGAAACATTCTTTGACAGATGCAACAACTTGCAGATGCTTCGAGCCTTCCTTCAACTTTGACTCTACATACTGTCGGTAAAGCACTTTGGCCTGGGATCTTCCTCTCCAAGAATGGTGGGTAGGTGGTGGGAAAAACAAGTAATTGGGTGGTTTGGCCCCGGGGATATACGCACCCACTTCTCACCACCTCAAAAACAGTTCTTTGTAGCAAGGTAAGCCCAATAAAAGGCCTCCAACAATTTGACATGCAGTATTTCAAGCAGGTGGCCAACATGGCAACCCTCTCTCAATGAGTAAAACAGAGTGAGCTGCCTGCTAAGTTTTGGACAGGATATCTTGACTGCCTTAAGCACACTCTGATGGAGACTCTCCACTGTTGTTCCTGTCTTCATGAGCTGCTTTTCCCACGGGTGATGCAGATTCACCATGTGTCAGCTCACTTAGTTAGAACCCAAAGGGTTTGGGTTCATGTGTATCTGCTCTGGTGGAAGTTGCACAGGATTGACGTAATAGTGCATGCTCAGAGTGCTGGTCCTTCTCTGAAGGCACCTTGGGTTGCTCCCATTTTTTTCTAGTGGCACCATCAGGGCACTTGTGCCCAATAAGCGACATGAGTTAGACCTGTAAGCGGGTGAAAGAGGTTTCCACGTTTGCCACAAATCATGATATTTAATGTATTGCTGACATCAATTCAACTTGAGAGACAGTAAAACATTAAATGGCAATGTCATAGCTAACCCTGTCACCAGACCTCTAGTCTGCCATCTTTCCACTGACAACTGGCTTTCCAGCTGCCCCCTTGTCAATCTCCAGAACTTCCTCCTCTGTTGAGCTCAGGGTCGTGATGGCTGCAAATGTAACGGTTCCCTGGAGTAGTGTCCTCTTGTCCTTCACTGAGAAAAGGCAGGGAGTTAGGAGACTGAGGGGTTAACAGACAGTTGAGGACAGAGGGCAAATGTTTGAGGATGGTAACCGTAAAGAGTGAGCAAGGGTACATGTTGTCTGTTGAGATGGAGATGTGAGGAAATTGCTGAAGAGAAAGGAATGTGTGTGACAGCAAGGAGTGTCAGTTAGAGCTGGGCTGTGCAGAAGAATAGTTGGGAGTTCTGAGAGATTGGTAGCTACCAGCTGAAAGTTTTACAACACTCACTATGCTGGCCTCCATGATACCATTTAACTCTTTCTGATCCTGGGCTCGAGGAACTGCATACTAACAAACTCACCAACCTTTCTGAGTGAAACTGGCCACTCTCCTCCTGCTGTACTTGACATCATGCTGTTACTGCATGAATCATCATCTCCAGTGATGAACCCGTGTACTGGGGAGCAGCCTTCCCACTCTTTGAGCTACATTGTTATTGTTTCCTTCTTTATGATAGTTTTTTTTCCAGCCATCACTGTGAGTCCTGCTTGAATCGCTTTCATTACTGCTTTAGGCATGTCATTACATCCGCCCTCCCTGATTGGTGGGAGAACACATCTGTAACCTACCATTCAGTTGCTCTGGGAAAGACCAATGTCAATACACACAAATCAGAAAGCCATGTTCTCCATTTAAAACAGTCCCTGCATGCTGGAAGGGATGAAGAGACCTCATCCATTGTTTCCATGCAGAGCCTCTTACTTAATTATTATCTGTTAAAGCAGCCATCAATCCTTCAAGTCCAGTTTCCAAATCATACAGTCAGCAGTTATAGCACAAAATGAGGCCATTCAACCTGCCATGCCCATGTCTACTCTCTGCAAGAACAACTCAGCTAGTCGTACATCCTGCCATTTCCTTGTAAACATGCAAACAGTTTCCCAGAAGGCTCTAATCCAATTCCCTTTTGAGAAACCTGTTCCAATTTCAAAGTTACCACAGATAAAATGGGAATAATTGATGATTTTTTTCTCTGCTATTAGTAAAGTTTCTCAATTCCATACTCTTCCTCTAATTCCTTTTTAAAATGTATTTATTCTAGGTCTGTTTTTCTCTGCATCTCCCTTTCATTACCAGATTTGTGTACAAATACAATCATGCTCAATTAATGTAAATATTGCAGTTGAATACTGTTCCCTTTGAACTGGGAGTTCTTTACTCTTAACAGAACAAAAGATGTGCTGATCTGTCCAATCAAAATCTATTTCTCTGTTGAACCTTCGCTTCTGCCCTGATTTGTTTATCTGTGATGCAATTTCCAACCCATTTTACGTATAGAATTTTCATAAGTACCTTTATAAAGGTCAAAGGGATAATTTCTGGAATATTGTAGTGGATACCAGTAACTGATAGGATTTCTGTGGATTAGACACTGTAGGATATTGCTGTGGGAGCTGTGTCAATTTGATGAGAATGTAGTGCAAATAAAAGGCACCAGGTCAAAGAAGAGCCTCACCACGTTTTATTTGTACCATGGATCATACTACCACAGTTAAAAAGCAATATTGCTTATGGAAGGGGATGGGAACATTTTGACAACTGCCCAAGGAGCAATCCAAACAGAAGAAATAAGCAATTTAACATTTGCATACTCATCTTTGAACCTGTCTGTACCCATTTTATTACATGTACACTTTTCAGCAGGATTCATTAAATAATGATTTGGAGTAGGAAGATCTATTTAAACTGGTGAACAATCTCACTATTAGCATTGTAGCTAACATTATTATAACTCAACACAGACTGAAAACTGTATCTGGAAGCTGGTGAACTCAGGCGACTGACTGTGTGGAGTTTGCATGTTCTCCCCGTGTCTGCGTGGGTTTCCTCCAGGTGCTCTGGTTTCCTCCCACAGTCCAAAGATGTGCAGGTCAGGTGAATTGGCCATGCTAAATTGCCCGTAGTGTTAGGTGGGTCGGTGTGGACTTGTTGGGCCGAAGGACCTGTTTCCACACTGTAATGTAATGTAATCTAATCTAATCTAAAACTCCATTTCATGTATGGTAGTGCATGTATCAACTGATCCAGTTGGAGAGAACTTTGTAAAATACCAAGTCAGAAATAGGTGGGAGTGACTTAACTTCCAGTAGCTCTTTCATTGACTCTGTTGTGTAATTCAACCAATGTGGAGTTGCAAGATGCAAATCCATGACCTTATTTAAACCTTGCTACAAGCCTGCCTTGGGGATCTGAGATCTTTCTGTCCAGTGTTTGAATGGATTTGTAACAATATTGGAATATGCAATGTCCTATTATTCACATTGCACATCTGTGATCCACAATAAGAGATCAACAAAAAACAATTCTGCTAAATTTTGGCAACAACTGGTTGAGATGATCAATCATATTTCTACCCACACTATTGCACATGTCTGCTATGGGTCCTATTGATATTGTTCTTGGGATCTTAAGAAAGACTAGGCAGGTTAGCCCAATTGGAGTTTAAAGAATCACGAGGTTCTTGACAGGATAGATCCTGAGAGGATTTTCCTCTCAAGGTGAAATCTGGAACTAGGAGGCAAAATTTTAGAATATATCTGGAGTACTGTGAGTAATTCTGGGTACAATATCTGGGGAAGATATGTTGGTATAATTTGCAAACGATATATTTAATAACTAGATCAATATTGCCATTTGGCAATAAAAACAATTGGACTCTTGCAATAGTGTACAAATGAATCACAAGATTATAAATCCTTTCTCTAAGTGCTACAGCTGGCCTCTACTATCAAATCAAGGTTGTGTGACCCACAGTAACCCATGTATGTCTGTAAGCATTTAGACTCGTGCCAGCTACAGGCAATTGGCATTTGACATGTTGATCACTTTGTAAAAATGTATTTATTTTTACTTAACCTTAATTATTATTTAACCATTGCCATGCTATTTCTTTCTTGGTTGTTCAGAACATGCTTTAATTATCTGAATAAGCATCTGAAACAATTAACAGACACCACAAGATAAGATCCATCCGTTAGGATATAAAGGAATTATATCCTAACCAGTTGTTCAAGTTGGATTGAGTTACTCTAGCGCTAAGTTCGATGTAGCTGAACAGTAATGTGTACTTACTGTTAAGTCTAGCCTGCTGTCTGATAGAGTATTAAGTAACGTGGAGTTATTAAGTACTATGTAATAAACCTATTTGTTTGACAAGACTGAGCCTTTCTTCTTCCAAAGATTTTGTGTGGTATTCTTCCCTAGTTGGTATTGATATCTTGGAATAAAACCAATCAGAAGGACTCATGGCCCCTTCAGATGGTTCTGGCATTCTTGACCACAGCATAAACCAGGATCTACCATATATAAAGTATACACTTTTATACTTTAAACATTGTGAATAAACTTACGCATGTCACAGGGTATTGGCTCGATGGGTTTTTAAACTTGTGTTGCTTGCAATTAACAGGATGGTTTTGGCCTCAAAATGATGCAGGTGGCACTACTGTACTTTGAAAAGGCTCAAGTGTGATGCTGAGAGTGGCAAGCATTCTTTGTTCAATGCTGCTATTGGAGGTCTGCCAGCCTCTGAATGGTTGGCAGTTCCTGAGGGTGCACAATTTCTGCTTTATTGCAACTTGATGACCCAGAGAGAGGCAATAGAGGTTTTAATACTACATTCCATCCTGTAGCCTCCAGGACATGGCAGCAAAGTGAAAAATATCAAAAGCCTTACAATACTGGCAAAGTTAATCCTGTGAACTGGCAGCTCTCATTACTATCCACTTAGCCCTGAATATTTATAATCAGTTATTTTCTCCTCAATTTCCAGCACCCTCCTGCAGTCACTGCATTCTTCACTCTATGTCTGCTCCTCTCACTGTTATTTCCTTCACCTCCTTACAAATCACCAACGTTATTCTGCTCTGACATGCACTTCCTAAAACACTGACATACTCCCTTCATTCTAACAGGACAATCTATAACAATAAGAATATAAGAATAGCAGAAACCAGGCAGTCACAGGTGGAGGGAATCACTTCATATGCACTTTCACTTAAAGAACTTGACATGGATATCATAGGCTCGAGTTGCATCTGGAGCAATGTGTTGGATGAGGCTCAAGAGTAAATCTTGCAGGTTTTTGCATAATTTACCCCAAGTTCTTTCTCACCCTTATGTATGTACATGACAAACTATTGCAGCTTTCTGTCTCTGTGTAGCTACACCATGAATCATCCCTCCATCTCCTCAGCGTTTACAGCCCCTGACTGGAAAATACATGTTACAGCAGAAACAAAACTTGTTCCAATGCAACGTATTTAGGTGGGTTTAAAAGTACTACTTAAAGTTTAAGAAGAAAATAATTCATTGAGAACCGATGAACTAAAAAAAATTGTGATCGCCATTAGCTGCTGTCCTCATGCTTCCATTTCATAGTCACTTTTGCCATGACAACAGCATTGCTTAAAGAGAAGTAAATACCAATATTTTCAAAGACTGTGTTTCAGTAGTTCATTCTGAAGTCTATTTACCTGCTTAAAAAAAGAGTATTCTGCAGAAATCCAAATGTAACTTTTTCTACATAGTCATGAATATTACTGCTCATGAAAAAAAATAAACAAACATCACCTGTTAAAATATTGACTAGAAAATTTTTGCACAATTCAAAAAAAATTATTGTTAGATTTAATTGTCATTTTCTCCTCTCCCTATTTTGTCTTCATTTCCCCCATTTCATACCTAAATATTTTGAGGATATGTGCTGTATGTTAGGGACTCAGAGATTTTTCACATTAAGCCATAACAGTTGGTTATACTTCAACAAATACCTTTTGTTTGATCATGTAACTTTAACTTTATCCAGTTTCTATGCATTGTATTTGAATGAGGTCCTTTGTCTTATGGGATATGTAGTAATGGGTTAACAGAAGCACCAATTCTCTGAGGGATCATCGCTCCTTACAAGACATTGCAGCTGCTAGCATCAAGAATATTACCAAGAAGCAAATGAAATTAAGCGCAGATTAAATCCTGGAGAGATTCCAAGCGATAGCAGATGTTTCACTGAAGTTCTCACCTTTGCTAAGTGTTATACTGTGATAATTGTGGGAATGTTCCGGAAACAATATCCCAGCTGGCCTGAGTCAGCGGTAGAACATTCAGATTTTTCTTGCTGCATTTGTTTTCCAATGTTTTCTTCTTCACTGCTGTTGGCACTGACTCATGGTGGAGTGTGACTCCAAAGATGTGGACAATTCTGCTGCAATTCAAACTAAGTAACCATTTTAATGAGACAGCATTAGTGAGCTGCACCACCACCACAGTTCACCACCACCTTCTCAAAGGCAACTATGGGGCAATAAATGCTGTCCCATGAATGAATAAAAAAGAAATAAAACCTCTTGACTCTCTTGTTGATCAAAATCCATCTAACTCAACCTTGAAAATATTGAATGATACAGTCTCTCCTGCTCTCTGAGGTAGAGATTTCAAAGATTAACAATCATCAGACAGAAAAAGCACTTCTTTGTTTCAGTCTTAAATTTAAAAGTAACACAACACCAGGTTATAGTCCAACAGGTTTATTTGTAAGTACCAGCTTTCAGAGCACTGTTCCTTCATCAGTTGGCTGTGATTTTTAACTTTGTTTATCCCAGTCCCACATCGGCACCTCCACATCAGTCTGAAATGAGAGACCCCTCGTTCCGAAACTGTGGCTCCAAGTTGTTGATTCACTGACAGGAGGTATCATCCTCTGAGCATTGTCACATCTCCTCAAAATCTTCTGTTTCAATAAGATTACCTCTCATTCTTCTGAGTGTAGACACAACCTGCTCAATGTTCCCTCATAAAATAATCCCTTATTTTCAGAATTAAATCTACAGAACCTGGAATAAAAAAAAGAAAATTGCTAAGGGAGAAACAGAGTTAATGGTTCCAGACCAGTGTGACTTTTCTTCAGAACTGAAAGAAGCTGGAGGAAAAATCGTATCAGATTTGAAATGTTAACTTTTTTTTAAACTCTCCAGACCTGTTGAGTTTTATGGGCATTTTCTCTTTTTTATTTCAGATTTCTTGCATCTGCAGTATTTTGCTTTTATTCAATCTAGTGATCTTGTCTGAACAGAATCCATTACAAGTATATCTGTCCCTAAGTAAGGAGAAGCAAACTGCACATTGTTTTACCAATGCCCTGTGCAGTTGCAGCAAAGATTCCTCTACTTATAGGCTCCATCCTCCGTGCAATAAAGGCTGATATTCCATTGATATTCCAAATGAGTTGCAGTGATCTGCATGCAACCATTTCATGATTCATGTACAGGAACACCCAAATCCTTCTGTACTGAAGCATTCTGCAGTCTCTCTCCAATGAAATAATATTCTGTTTTTCGTTTCTTTTAACAAAATTGACAACCTCACATTTTCTCACATCATATGCCAGCTGGAAAGCTGTCTCCTCACTTAATGTCTATACCTCCATTTGACTTCCTCACAACTTGCTTTCCCATCTATTTTTGCATTGTCAGCAAAACTGACTCCAGATCAATAGTATACATCTTAAATAATGGGCGACATGGTGGCTCAGTGGTTAGCACTGCTGCCTCACAACGCCAGGGATCCGGGTTCAATTCCAGCCTTGAACGACTATCTGTGTGGAGATTGCACATTCTTCCCATGTTTGCATGGGTTTCCTCCAAAGATGTGCAGGTTAGGTGGATTGGCCGAGCTAAATTGCTCATACTGTCCAAGGATGTGCAGGCTGGGTGGATTAGCCACGACAAATGCAGGTTTACAGGGATAGGGTAGGAGGGTGGATCTGGGTAGGATGCTCTTTGGACAGTCAGTGTGGACTTGATTAGATTCTCTACAGTGTGGAAACAGGCCCTTCGGCCCAACAAGTCCACACCGACCCTCCGAAGAGTAAACCACCCAGACTAATGCACCTAACACTATGGGCAATTTAGCATGGCCAATTCACCTGGCCTGCACATCTTTGGATGGTGGGAGGAAACCAGAGCACCCGGAGGAAACCCATGCAGACCTGGGAAGAATGTGCAAACTCCACACAGACAGTCACCCGAGGCTGGAATTGAACCTGGGACCCTGGGGCTGTGAGGCAGCAGTGCTCACCACTGAGCCACCGTGCTGCCCATGGGTTGAATGGCCTGCTCCCACACTGAAGGGATTCTATGATAACTGCTCCCTCGCACTGGTCCTGGTGGCACTCCACTAGTTAGGTTGCTCACCTGAAAGTGATCCATTTATCCCAACTTTTAGTTACAGTCTTGCTCTTATACATTTGATTTTAATTATTTATGACAGTCTTGTTTCGACAAGAAGGCAAAGATCCAAATTAGTGATGTCTGTTTATGTACATATATACCCAAGTCCTTTATTCATGATCCCTGACTTTACTTACAATCTTAAACTCACCCAAGGCAGAACACGAAAGGGTAGAATAGGGTGTAGTGTAACTATCACTGAACTACAGAATGGTTACAACCCAGGAGACCATTTGGTCCATTAAAACTGTGCTGGCTCTCTAAAAGAGCAAAATCACTGAATGCCACTCCTGCGTTTTCCCATCATCTTGCGCATTCTTTTCTTCCAGATTATAATCTGAATCTCATACCTCAACAAAATTTCCCCTCGGCCTTCTCTTCTGCAATGAAAGCAATCCAAATTAATCCATGCATTTGACATTCGTTGTCACTGGAACAATTGCAGTGAATCATTTCTGCATCCTCCCTAAGGCTTTCACATCTTTCCTAAAATAAGACACGTATACGCAATAGTCCAGGTGAGCTGAAACCGTGCTTTCACATAGGAAGCTGTATGCTTTATCAACCGCTATCTCAACCTATATTGTCACCTTCAAAGACTTATACACACAGGCCCCTCTGATCCGGCAAAATATTTAGAGCCATAGAGTCATAGAGATGTACAGCACGGAAACAGACCCTTCGGTCCAACCCATCCATGCCGACCAGGTATCCCAACTCAATCTAGTCCCACCTGCCAGCACCCGGTCCATATTGCTCCAAACCCTTCCTATTCATATATCCATTCAGATGCCTTTTAAATGTTGCAATTGTACTAGCCTGCAATTGTACTAGCCTCCACCACTTCCTTTGGCAGCTCATTCCATACACGCACCACCCTCTGCGTGAAAAAGCCGTCCCTTAGGACTCTTTTATATCTTTTCCCTTTCACCTTAAACTTATGCCCTCTAGTTCTGGACTCCCCCACCCCTTGGGAAAATACTTTCTCTATTTATCCTATCCATGACCCTCATGATTTTATAAACCTCTATAAGGTCACCCCTCAGCCTCCGAAGCTCCAGCGAAAACAGCCCCAGGCTATTCAGTCTATTCCTATAGATCAAACCATCCACCCCTGGCAACATTTTGTAAATCTTTTCTGAACCCTTTCAAGTTTCACAACATCTTTCCAATAGGAAGGAGACCAGAATTGCATGCAATATTCCAACGGTGGCCTAACCAATGTCCTGTACAGCTGCAACATGACCTCCCAACTCCTGTACTCAATACTCTGACCAATAAAGGAAAGCATACCAAACGCCTTCTTCACTATCCTTTCTACCTGCGACCCCACTTTCAAGGAGCTATGAACCTGCACTCCAAGGTCCCTTTATTCAGTAACATTCCTTAGGACTTTACCATTAAGTGTATAAGTCCTGCTAAGGTTTGCTTTCCCAAAATGCATCACCTAGTTTCTATCTAAAATAAACTCCATCTGCCACTTCTTAGCCCATTGGCCCATCTGGTCAAGATCCCGCTGTAATCTGAGGTAACCTTCTTTGCTGTCCACTACACCTCCAATTTTGGGTGTCATCTGCAAACTTACTAACTCAGTGGAGTGCCACAAGAATCGATGCTGGGTCCACTACTTTTCAGTAGTATTCTTAATTTTATAATGCCCCTCTGCATCCTTTCTACCAAAAGGAACCATTTCTATGTCTTAAATCTAACCTGCCATTTGTCTGCCCCTTCTACTAACCTGTCTATGTCTTTTGGAAGTTCTACACCACACTCCTCATAGCTCAGACTGGAGAACCAAAAGTTTGCAATTCTGTTTCGAATTAAAGGGATGTGAAGACTTAAAGATAAATGAAGGGTGGAGGGCACACATTCTTGGAATGTTTGGAAAGCCCAGCAGGTATAATGTGTCTCAGGTGGGACATCCATGGCAGACTGACACCAACAATTATTTCAGCATGAATTATAAGTCCAGTGTGGAAAGGATAGTAAAAATGTGCATGAGACGTTTAGAGGAAGGAGTAAAGTAAAATTGGTTGCAAATCTATCACACTTATACAACAGAGGTGAAAAATATTATGAACATTGGCTTAGAAATCTGGGAAATATCATTTTGACAAAAAGATGAGACTCAAGGAAGCTCCCAAAAACATGCCCTATTGTGGTCTACATCCAACTTTGTAGTCTATTATTTCTGTACTTTTCACAATCTATGACTAAAGTAAAATTCAACTTCAGCAGCATCCTTGAATGGTGGATTTATGATTGACCACCCTTTATATATTCTGCTCAATTTTCTTCTCCATTGAACTCAATTTAAGATAGCTAAATTCCATATAACTTTTGAGTATTGGAGACAGCAACAGAAATTCATGTCATTTTAGCCTGACACTGTGCCTGTCAAACATATTCTCTCTAGAAGTGCAAAGGAAATGTCAATCAAAATGACTGGGAACCTTTTGTTTTGAATGACCTGACTAATCATAATTAGGTACTTTCACTGTCAGCTATTCAGGCTGATTGGACAATAAAGCACCACTCTTCCTTTAAAACGCTGCAAATTGAAAGGACACTGTTGTTAACCATTCAGACAAGAAATTTAATGTAAGCTTTTTAGTCTCTTCATTAAAAAAACCTCAGGAGAAAAACATTCCTACTTGAGTGGCTCTAATTAAAATTATAGAGAACTTCCATCAGTTGTCACTTTCTAGAAAAGGTTGTTTTGTTTTCTCTTCAAAATGATAAAATTATATATCCCAATTCTGCTATAATTTGTGCATCTTTCACAATGCACCCCTTGCCAATCACAGAAAGTTGTGTGAAGCTGGTTCAACATCTATCGTTCTTTTACTGCATGGGTTCAAGTACTTTAACAATACCAAACCCTGATATAATTAATACAAGCACAGGGGAACAGCATTTGTTTCATCTGTGGTTTATGTTATTATTGGAAAAATTTTGATTATGTTTAAACAAAATAGCTGCAGTTGTACAGATTGCTTGAGTGGATAAACCCCAGAAATAGAGGTTTTGGGAAGGAGGAAGTAGAGACTGCGCATGTGCAGAAAATCAGGGGCAGAATGTTCTAGCAAACGGTGGGGCTGAATGACTAAAATGGTCAACACCCCCAGTGTTTGAGTAAGATCATTGGAGGAAAGTGATGGGGTACGAGCGGCTATATACGTATGGGAAAGTGAGGGCTGCACGCAGCAGTTAGAGCAGGGAGGAAAGGGGTAGAGGTCGACTGCTCATGTAACATTTGAAACTTGAATAATAAAATTAAGAACTAACCGTCCTAGTGGCTTTGTGTGTGCTTCCTTACCAAAACATTGGACCCAACAGTTATGAACATTATCAATCAACCTTCCTCTGAGTCAGTTACTGAAACTACTGAAAAACCTTGAATAAAAGAAAGTGAAAGTCATTCCACCAGTCTAAGTGTTAACATTCTTCTCTCTGATATCCTCACACTCACCCTATATCTGCTGCCATACACATCTCCCACTAAGGATAATGCTCTACTACTCTCACTATTGACTGCAACATCTTCCTTCGCTCACCCCAAGCCTGACATCCATACATTTTTAACAAGTATACTAATACCTAATCTTGATTGTTTTTTTATTTCTCATTTCTCTTTGTAGAATATGATTTGAACATTCCTGAATCAGGAGGGGTGAAAACCCCGCTTTACTAGTTGATAGACGCCATTATTCAACAGCTCATCTGGCAATGCTCATTACAAATCTTCATGGTAGATCACGATGAAAAGTAATTCATTAACTGTAATTGCTAGTTCAACTAATTGAATGACTTATGATACTACTGGCACATTTCTATCAACATTGCTAATAAACCTGACTGTTTCCATATGACAATCAAGCAATTACAGATGGTGAAACTTCATGGGAATTTTCACAGGTGCACTTTGTAATTTGGAAAGTCAATACCACATTGTGCTAACTTTCTCCTTCAAATTGTTAAAAAGGTGGCAGCTGTTCAGATTAATGTATGAATATTAGTTTGGTGACATGAACATACAAACAAGGGACAAGAATTAGCCCTTCAGGTCTGCTCCAGCATTCAATAAGGTCATGGCTGATCTGATTTTAATCTCAACTCCATATTTTTGCATTCACTTTAAAATCATTCATACCCTTGAGAATCAAGAAACTATCTACCACTGCTTTAAAGACATTTAAAGATTCTACATCTACTGCCTTTTGAGGAAGGGAATTCCAAAGACTTACAACCCTCTAAAAAAAAAATTCCTCATCTTTGTTTAAATGAGCGACTCCTCATTTTAAAATTATGACCAGTAGTTCTAGAATCCCCCAAAGATCCTCTCCACATCTACTCAGTCAAGTCCCCACAGGATCTTACATCTTCCAGTTAAGTCACCTCTGCCTCATCTAACCTCCAGAGGATACAGGCCTAATCTGTCTAGTCTTTCCTCATAAGGCAACCCCCTCATTCAAGGTATTAATCTAGTAAACATCCTTTCATAAAGTATGGTGACAAGCGCTGGTACTCTAGATACGATCTCATAAATGCTCTGTATAACTGTGGTATAATCTCCCCACTCTTGCAGTCAATTCCTCTCACAATAAAACATAACTTTCTATTAATTTTCCTGATCACTTGCTGTACTTGCATACAGACCTTCTGTGATTCGTGCAGCAGGACGCCCAGATATCTCTGCATCTCAGAGCTCTGCAACTTCACAACATTTAGATAATGTGCTTCATTTTTTCATTGTCTTTGTCAAAATGGACATTTTGACACTTTCCCACATTATACTTCATTTTCCAGATCTTTGCCCACTCACATAACCTATCTAAATCCATTTGTAGGCTTCTATGTCCTAGTCACAACTCAGTTTCCTACCTATCTTTGTGTCGACAGCAAATTTATCTATCAGATCTTCAGCCCCTTCATCCAAACTGATATTAATTGTGAAGAGTGCAAGTTCCAGCACCGACTCCTGTTGCACACCACATATGACATTCTGCTGCTTTGAAAAAGACTCATTTTTTCCGACACTTTGCTTCCTTTCAGATAGCTGATCTTCTATCCACACCAGTATGTTAACCCCAACACCCTGTGATTTCATTTTCTGCAGCAACTTTTGATGCAGTGCCTTACCGAATATCTTTTGAAAATTTAAGCCCAAAACATCGACTGGTTCCCCTTTTTCCACGACACACATTAATTCCTCAAAGAACTCCAACAAATTAAACGTTTATTTCCCTTTGGTAAAACCTTGCTAGTTCTGCTTGATTACCTTGAGCTTATCCAAATACCCTGTTATGACATTTTTAATGATAGCTTCTAACAATTTCCCTACAACAGGTGTTAAGCTAACAGACCTGTAATTTCCTGCTCTCTGCTTTCTCCCTTGTTGAATAAAAGAGTTATGTTGGCTACTTTCTGACCTAAAGGTAAATTCCCCAAATTTAATGAGTTTGGAAAATTGAAACTAATGCATCAACTTTATCGTACTAGTTACTTCATTTCAGACTCGAGGATGAATTCCATCAGGACCTGGAGACATGTCAACTTTCAGGTACAGCCATTTACTCAGTAATACTTCCTTGGTAATTGTAATTGTCTTGTGCACCTCCTTCCTTTTCAGTTCCTGATTTACAGCTTTTTCTGGGATGTTATTTATATTCTCTCAAGCAAAGCCCACCACAAAATAAGTTCAATTTGTCTGCCATCTTTTTGATATCCATTACTAATTCCCCAGACTCATCTTCTACAGGACCAACACTTACTTTATTAATTTTTTTCATTTTTAAATGTCTGAAGAATGTTTCCTATCTGTTTTTATACATTTGACTAACTTTCTCTCAAACTCTGACTTCTCCCTCCTTATTAATCTTTTAGTGATTCTTTTGCCATTTTTTAAAATATCCTGCCCAATCTTTTGACCTGCCACTTATCTTTGTAGAATTATAAGTTTCCGCTTTGAGTTTGGTACCATCTTTGACTTCTTTAGTTAATCATAGATAACAGGAACATTCCTGGGGGAACTTTTCTTATTTTTGGAATGTTTCTATTCTGTGCTTTTTAGAATGTTCTTTTTAAATGTTTGCCACTGCATCTCTTTATTACCTATCACTTAGCCTAAATTCCATAACTCCCCTTTATTTAAAATAGTGGTCTTGGGTTCACTCTCCCCTCATTTCATCTGTATGTAAAATTCAATCATGTTATGCTCACTACTACTCAAGAGAGCTTTCACTATGAGAGTAATAGTTATTCCTATGTCATTGGTCAAAGCCAGGTCTAGGATAGCCTGCTCTTTGGTTGGTGCCATAACATGAAGAAATTGTCCTGAAAACATTCAAAGAATCCTTCATCTAATTACTTTTTCCCAACTAATTTCCAGTCTATATGCATACAACATAGAACATTACAGCGCAGTACAGGCCCTTCGGCCCTCGATGTTGCGCCGACCTGTCATACCAATCTGAAGCCCATCTAACCTACACTATTCCATGTACGTCCATATGCCTGTCCAATGACGACTTAAATGTCCTTAAAGTTGGTGAATCTACTACCGTTGCAGGCAAAGCATTCCATACCCTTACTACTCTCTGAGTAACGAAACTACCTCTGACA
>NC_057713.1:57109149-57121013 GCF_004010195.1 Chiloscyllium plagiosum | reverse complement strand
TCTCCTCCCTGGCTTCCCAGAGGATCCTAGGATAAATCCCATCCGACCCAGGGGACTTATCTATTTTCACACTCTGCAGGATTTCTAATACCTCCTCCTTGTGAACCTCAATCCCACCTAGTCTAGTAGCCTGTATCTCAGTATTCTCCTCGACAACATTATTGTTTTCTAGAGTGAATACTGTCGAAAAATATTCATTAAGTGCTGCCCCTATCTCCTCTGCTCCACACACAACTTCCCACTACTATCATTGATTGGCCCTAATCTTACTCTCATCATTCTTTTATTCCTTAAATACCTATAGAAAGCCTTAGGGTTTACTCTGATCCTATCTGCTAACAACTTCTCATGTCTCCTCCTGGCTCTTCTGAGCTCTCTCTTTAGGTCTTTCCTGGCTACCTTGTAACCCCCAAGCACCCTAACTGAGCCTTCACATCTCATCCTAACATAAGCCGCCTTCTTCCTCTTGACCAGAGATTCCACTTCCTTCATAAACCACGCATCCCGCACTCTACAGCTTCCTCCCTGCCTGACAGGTACATGCTTATCTAAGACACACAGGAGCATTTCCTTGAATAAGCTCCACATTTCTAATGTGCCCATCTCCTGCAGTTTCCTTCCCCATCCTATGCTTCCAAAGTCTTGCCTATTCGCATTGTAATTGCCTTTCCCCCAGCTGTAACTCTTGCCCAGTGGTATACACCTATCCCTTTCTATCACTAAAGTAAACATAACAGAATTGTGATAGCTATCACCAAAGTGCTCACCTACTTCCAAGTCTAACACCTGGTCAGGCTCATTACCCAGTACCACATCTAATGTGGCTTCGCCCCTTGTTGGCCTGTCTACATACTGTGTCAGGAAGCCCTCCTGCACACACTGGACAAAAACTATACTCGTACTATAGTGTTCCCAGTCAATATTTGGAAAGTTGAAGTCCCCCATGACAACTACCTTGTCTCTCTCACTCCTATCGAGAATCATCTTTGCTATCCTTTCCTCTACGTCTCTGGAACTATTCGGAGGCCTATAGAAAACTCCCAACAGGGTGACCTCTCCTTTCCTGTTTCTAACCTAGGCCCCTACTACCTCAGTCGATGAGTCCCCAAACATCCTTTCTGCAACTGTAATACTGTCCTTGACCAACAATGCCACACTGCCACCACCCCATCCCCCCCTTTTCATCTTCTTTGTTCTTACTGAAACATCTAAATCCTGGAACCTGCAACAACCATTCCTGTCCCTGCTCTTCCCATGTCTCCGAAATGGCCACAACATCGAAGTCCCAGGTACCAACCCATGCTGCAAGTTCATCCACCTTATTCAGGATGCTCTTGGCATTGAATTAGACACACTTCAAACCAACTTCTTGCTTGCTGGTGCCATCTTGCGTCCCTGAAACTTGATTTTGGACCTCCCTACTCTCAACCTTTTCTATACTTGAACTACAATTTTGGTTCCCATCCCCTTGCTGGTTTAGTTTAAACCCATCCCAATAGCCTTAGTGAATTCCCCCCCCCACCACCCAGGATATTGATACCTTTCTGGTTCAGATGAAGACCATCTTGCTTGTAGAGATCCCACCTACCCCAGAAAGTGCCCCAATTATCCAAGAATCCAAAACCCTGCCTCCTGCACCATCCCTGTAGCCACGTGTTCAAATCCTCTCTCTCCCTATTCCTCACCTCACTAGCACGTGGCACGGGCAACAAACCAGAGACAATAACTCTGTTCGTCCTAGCTCTAAGCTTCCATCCTAGTTCCCTGAATTTCTGCCTTAAATCCCCATCTCTCTCCCTACCTATGTCGTTGGTGCCAATGTGGACCATGACTTGGGGCTGCTCCCCTTTCCCCTTAAGGATCCCAAAAACATGATCAGAAACATCACAAACCCTGGCACCTGGGAGGCAACACACCAACCGTGAGTCTCTCCCGTCCCCACAGAACCTCCTATCTGTCCCCCTAACTATGGAGTCCCCAATGACTACTGCTCTGCTCCTCTTCCCTCTTCCCTTCTGAGCAGCAGGGACAGAACCTGTGCCAGAGCCCTGTGCCCCACTGCTTTCCCCTGGTAAGACCCCCCCCCCCCAATAGTATCCAAAACGGTATACTTATTGTTGAGGGGAATGGCCACAGGGGATCCCTGCATTCCTGCCGGTTCCCTTTCTGTCCCCTGACTGTAACCCATCTGCCTTTTTCTTGTACCTTAGGAGCGACTACCTCCCTGTAACCCCTCTCAATACCTCCCTCTGCCTCCCAAATGAGCCGAAGTTCATCCAGCTCCAGCTCCAGTTCCCTAACACGGTTTTTGAGGAGCTGGAGTTGGGTGCACTTCCTGCAGATGTAGTCAGCAGGGAACACTAATGGTGACCCTTACCTCCCACATTCTGCAGGAGGAACATTCAACTGCCCTAACCTCCATTCCCACTATTCTAAACTCCCAAAGAGACTGTTGAAAAAAATAAGGAATACAAAATATACTCGTTACCTTATCAATTTGGCGCACAGAACATTTTTTTTGGTTGGGGGGAGGATTGGTGGGTGACACTACGCGAGTAGTGTTTCAGGTAACGCAACCACACAAATATATGACTTCCCAGAAGTCCTTCGCTCCTCCCTCGCACCTTTGGCAAATGGAGGTCCGACTCCCGAGGTAAGTCCCTTTTAATGCGGGAAAACTCACCCTTCCCAGCAGCCCTAGCTTCACCGCTCCTTCTCTCCTCGCCGCTCTGGTAATAAAATAAAACTCTCCCATGATAATCACTGTATCCTTTTGACAGAGGTCTGTACACAGCTCCCACAAGTGACCTCTTTCATTTATCATTCCTCACCTTTACCCAGATTGCATCTATGTCCTGGTTACCTGAATTTAGGCTCTGTTAATTAAAGATAATATTAGCTATTGTGCTAATATTATCTTTAATTAACAGAGCCACTCCTCCAGACTTCCCTAGCTTGCTGTCCTTCCTAATTGTCACAGACCCTTCAATATTCAGATCTCAATCTAAGTCATCCTACAGTCACATCTGTTATGGGCATTAGATTGTATTTATTTATCTCAATTTGTATTACTAATTCGTCTGTACATGCGACATGCATATTTTATCAGATTACATTTTAGTATTTTTGTAACCTCTTTTAGATCTGCATTCTCTGTCCCTTCCCGGCATTGTCTATTTATCATTTCACATTAATTCCCTCCTCAGTTGGATTTTCCCCACCACAATTTCCCAAATTTGGGCTTTGCCCCCACTAAAATCCACTCTCTTTCCCTATTTATGTGGTCACAAGAGCATCAGTCCCAGTACTGTTCAGGTGCTCACCATCTCAACCGTTCAAGTCCCATTTTCTTCAAGATTGTTGCCAGTGCCCCAGGAACCAGAACCCATTTCTCCCACACCAGTCTTTCAGCCATGCTTTCATCCCTGTAATTTTGCTTACCCTATGTCAATTTGCATGTGGTTTAGATAATAATCCAGGGATTATTACCGTTGAGGTTCTGCTTCTTAATTTGGTGCCTCGCTCCTCATACTTATTATGCAGAACCTCTTTCCTCATTCTACCTCATGGACCACAAACACTGTGTCCTCCCCAGCCATTGCAAGTTCTTTTCCAGCCCAGAGTAGGTGTCCTGAACCCAGCACTGGGCAGACATTACAGCCATCTGGACTCATGCTCTTTGTTGCAGAGAACAATGTCAATCTCCCTAAATTATCTAAGATTGCAAATAGATTGCGATCCATTGGGTGAATGGGCTGAGGAGTGCCAGATGGAATTTAGTTTGGATAAATGTGAGGCTTTGCATTTTGATAATACAAACAAGGGGCAGGACTTATACAGTTAATGGTAGGGCCCTGGGTAGTGTTGTGGACAGAGACCTAGGGGTTCAGGCACATATTCTTTAAAGTTTGCATCGCAGGTGGGCAGAGTGGTTAAGAAGTTGTTTAGTATGCTTGCTTTCATTGCTTAGACCATTGGGTATAATAGTTTGAATGTCATTTTGAGGTTTTACACAACATTGGTGAGGCTGCTTCTGGAATACGGTGTCCACTTCTGGTCACCCTGCTATGGACCCATGTTATTAAACTGGAGAGGATTCAGAAAAGATTTACCAGGATGTTGCCAGAAATGGAGAGTTCGAAATATAAAAATAAGACTCAAAAGACTCTGTCCTTTTTCACTGGAGTGTAGAAGGTTGAGGAGTGACCTTATAGAGGTTTATAAAATCATGAGGGGCATAGATAAGGTGAGTGACAAAGATCTTTTCCCTAGGGTGACGGAGTTCAAACTAGGGACTATATTTTTAAGGCGAGAGGAGAAAGATTTAGAAAAGCTATGAGGGGCAACCTTTTTACACAGACCGTGGTTCATTTGTGGAATAAACTGCCAAAAGGAGTGGTGGATGCAGGTGGAGTTTCAACATTTAAGAGATATTTGAATAAGTTCATGAGTAGGACAGGTTTGGAGGAATATGGGTCAAGTGTAGCTTGGTGGGACCAGTTCAGTTTGGGAACGTGCATGGTGTGGACTGGTTGGACCAAAGGCTCTGTTTCATGCTGTATAACTTTATGACTTTATGACTATGCTGTTCCCTAATATCACTGCCTTTCTTTAGGCTCCCACCCCCAACTTGGATGGTTTCTGGTACAACAGCACAAGTCTCAACCAGCCCACAGACCCACTCTCATCCAGGAAAGCTGACAGGATGTCAGGATTGTTGGACACTTGCGGAGGCTGACGCTTCTGTTCTTTGGTTCCCCTTCGCCGCCTCATTTGCAGTCACACCCTCCTGTCCCTGACCACTGACAATATCAGAAGGCAGTACCCTATGATTCCTGCTGGTATAAAGAATTCAAGTAACACTACTGCTTCCTGATGCATCGCACTGGATAAATTCTGCCTCCAGCTCATAAACACTGATCTGAAGAAGCTAGAATGTGATGTTATCTTCTGCAGTATTGCTTACAGCGAGCTGGAGATTATATGATAGCTGAACTAGACTGGGGAAAGAGCTGTGGGTTGACAGTGGGTGTCAAAATTAGGGTGTGCAGGTTGTGGAGTTGAGCTTTAGCAAGAAGGTCATCAGTCAGTGTTAGTGAACATGTAACTGTACAGTAACATGTTATATCAATTTCATACCTGCACTATGCCAAACACACTGTTTCAACTGAATGGTCATGCCTCAACACCTAAGGGGAATATATTTCAATCACATCAGGGATTTCCTGCCTTAGTCAGCCAAAGGCATCATCTGACTGCAGTCCAGCAGCTTGGACATGGTCAGCCAGCTGTTTGGACATTCAGGGTCAGGGGATCTGCATGCTGAGTGTCCAGGGAGAGGGTCAGGGAGAGGGTCAGGGTCAGTACTACAGGGTACCTCAGTTGGGGAGCTACACTGAGACAATCAGGTGTCCATCATTCATCAGTTAAGGCTGTGAGAAGAGGTGGACCACAGTCTGTCCTGGGGTTTGTTCACTGACAATCCAGGATTTATCAGGAGCCACTATTGTAATGAACCAGTTAGAGATGTCAATTATTTAAATATTCCCTAGCAGCATGCTGGTATGCAGAAAAGATGATAATTGTGAAGGTGCTTGTCGGGAAGTGGACTCAACATATCAGGGTGGGAGATTGTACAGCATTTTTCACTATATTGAAGACTATGCTAAAATCTCATTTGTATGTGGTGTGAATGCTGACTGCTCATATGACTAAGGATCTTTTTTATTTCTGATATTACTACCACGACCAGCAGACCACAGCTGGTGATATCACCATTGTGGCTGTGGTGCTATGAAGGCACATAGAAAATGAAGAGTGAAGGATCTGTGAGGTACACCAGGTCCAGCAGCAACCTCCATCCTCCACATGAAGGAGTCACAGATGAATGTCCCCTCAGGATGCAGCGGATGTCCAGAGTCTATCAACTTCAATGTCATTTCCTCCAGGTGAGTGAGGTGCAGGGTCAGTGCAGCCTACAAATGTCCCAGCACACTCCGATACAACAGTGTCATCTGCTGGAGTGGGACTTGAGACCTGAAGCCATAGCTGGTCATCCTATCCTAGTGATCATCGAGATGACAGTTGTATTGAATTCTTATTCAACTTGCTGCTTTGGAGGTATCACGGGGTACCTGGTGGGATCTCACTATCCTCCACCCACAAATGTATCATGGATAGATCACAGCACAATATCTCATTTCACCCTGATAAGGTCAATGTCGCAACTCAGATTAGTTTTAAATTATAGTTTGCCACAGAACTGAGAGAAAGTTGTTGGGTCACAGACCTCCAAAAACCTGCAAATAAGCCAGGTCTCTCTCTCTCTCTCTCTCTCCATATGAGAGAAAGAAAACCAGCCCAAAACAAAATCTCTGAAAAGAAGAACTTCGATCTCAAGCAAAAGTCCTGGGTCCAACTGACCAGCCAATAATACATCATTACCAAAAAACAACAAAAAAATGTAATCCCATGTTTATTTGATGAAGTCAGAATAAAAGAGAAAGCTGAAGAAACATAGCTGAAAAATTTGAGATGTGACATCTGCAATCCTTATAGAAAGGGCATTCCAGAAAAAAAGTGAAACTTGAATGGTTGTAAAAACCCATTTGCCTATTTTGTTCACAGGAGCAATTCTAAGATAGTGATAATTAGTGAAAATGTAATCCCATGTTTATTTGATGAAGTCAAAATAAAAGAGAAAGCTGAAGAAACATAGCTGAAAAATTTGAGATGTGACATCTGCAATCCTTATACAAAAGGGCATTCCAGAAAAAAAGTGAAACTTGAATGGTTGTAAAAACCCATTTGCCTATTTTGTTCACAGGAGCAATTCTAAGATAGTGATAATTAGTGAAAAGGTCAGTTTGAAGGAATCTCACAGCATAATACAAATTATGAAAATGGCGGTAGCTACGTGAGGTTTTTAGGGTTTCAATTTGTCTGCTATCTGCTGAGAGGGTTAGTTGAGTTCTGAACCTCTTGCAGTTTACAGCTCACTGAAAAAAGCTCGCTGAAGTAAATGTCAGTTAGACCTGCACTATAGTCAGAGTAAAGCAAAACACTTTATTGTTCATTGTATGGAATGCAGGTGAGCTTTAGTCTCAGTTTTGAATTTTGTGAAGAAACAAAAGTTGGAAACCTTGCCTGTTAAGAAATAGATGTGAATAAATCATATGTAGTTTTAAAATATGCTAATTTACTGGTTCTGTTTAAGTTGTTTTATGTACGGAAACATTTTTGCTTTGTTTAAAAAAGGAAATCCTGAGGTGTAATGTCATTTTTTAAATTGAGGTGGTTAGATTTCTCTTTAAATTCTAATTTAGTCACAGCATGTGCTTCCGGCCAGAGTTTGATCATTGAGTCCAACTGAGTGTTATTTTGCTAAATGTGGCTCTCTGCAGTTGAAGCTCATATTTCCAGTAGCAAACTCAACTTGCCTCTGGAATTTTTAATAAATTTTCTCTTACACAAGCACATCATTAGCCTGACTATGTTGATTTTAGACTGGCTCCTGCCTTCTGATCTGTCCAGTTTGAGTAGCTCTACTAAGTTTTGTATATCTTCCAGAATAACTCCCAATTTGTGGCAACATACAAGCCTTTCCACTATAACAACCGGAAATGTGACAAGCAGAGGTAAGGCTGTTAAAGTTTGAAGATAAAAATCAACATTTTATACTGAACGCACTGGGAAAGAAGGCTAATAGGTGTTGAATGATTCAGATAGGTTTCATGCAACTAAACTGTAGATAAAATAAAGTCGCTGGAGGGTAGCAAATAGGGAAAAATTAAACACACAGGAGAAAAAGGCATATGTAAAGGTTTCAGTGGAAGAAAGCTTGAAATAAGGCAAAGGCAGTCAATGTTGCAGAGATAGAAATAAGAAGAATCATAGAATCCCTACAGGATGGAAGCAGGCCATTCAAAGTCCACCTTCTGAAGAACATCCCACACAGATTCAGCCCCCTACACTGTCCCTGTAGCTCTGCATTTCCCATGGCTAACTCACCTAGCCTGCACATCCCTGGATACTGGGCAATTTAGCATGGCCAATCCACATAACCTGTCTATCTTTGCACTGTAGTCTGTTGACAGTTTAAAGGTCGTCTCTGGGTTAAAGAGGGCACCCAGTTTTTTTCCAGTCTACTTCAGCCTGAGCATGATTCTTACGGGTTTTAGGACGAGTAGCTTCGAGCTAAATTGAAGGTGCAACCCAAATGAATTGCTTTGGACTTTATAGTATTAGTTTAAGAATGTTATCATTCATTCCTGATACAATTTCTGACAAAAAAAAATGATGGAATGGGGGAACTGGTAGAGAACTAGAGCTGAGTATTGTCAGCATAATCTTAAACTCTCTCAGACTTTTCTCTGCCCTGCTGTGATGTTAACATGCCTCATGTTAACATGCCTGGTCCAGTTATGTTTCCAATCATTGGATCTATTAAATGGTGCGGGGAAAGTCTGAGATAGTGGCAAGTTTTAGGCTTTTCCTTGAGGTAATGCATTATTTCTACTGGTCAGTGGAAGGATACTGAGACGCATGAATTTACGGTGATGTGCATTGCAGCAAGCCCATACACTTTTTAAAAAGCTTAAATTGTATATTTGCTCAAGAACAAGAATCACTGCAGACCATGGGGAGTGGGCAGGAATTTAGAAATAGTCTAAAATCTCCTGGAGAGAACCATCAGTAGCAGTTTGATGACTCAAGGGCCTATTTCTGGGCTGTAATATATTATCTATCTGTAATGTAGCATTATGCTTGTTAAGTATGCAGAAGAAAAAGAACAAGGCAGATGGCTTTCATGTGCATACACTTGCCTCATTAACTTCACAAGAGGACATGACAGCTCTGAAGATTTTACAGTCCTAATTGTATTATTCTGAACAACATAAATTCTTTCACTGATCAAGAGTTTTTGAAATATTCATTTGAATAGACAGTTCTTGTATTAATGGATTTGACCTTGCTACCTTTGAAAGGGACCTACAGTGTTCCAAGCCTTCTTAGCTGTATACCTAGCTCTAAGTATAGAAACTAATTATAGGATAATAACAATGTCTGAAATGTTTCACATCAGGCACTGTTCTGGGGAGAAAAATTATGTTGACACCTGTCCAGTGCAATAGTTTTGACAGGGTGAAGACTGATAAAAATAGGCTACACAGAAACACGTTTTGTTCTGCTACTAATATGGTTATGTCAAAATGTCATGCTTTTGTAATCTGCATGACCAAAATCTTCCTCAAGTGAACAATTCTGCCATATCGTTGACAATATGTAATAACATGGTATTTTAATCATTCTTTGTTCACTTTGTGCTGTTATAACGGAGGATGAAAACATCCAAAATCAGCTGCACCACACGGGAAATTCAAACTAACACCTGCACTCAGAACAGGCCTTATACTCATGTTTGATCATAAGCGATTGGGTGATAGGGACATTTTTGGTGTCAAGAAAAGCTAAAACATTGCAAATGCAGTTAATAATTCTTGACAACCTGTGTCTTTTGAAGTGTTTAACAAATTAAAACTATAATGTAAATAAACTACATGGGATGTTGAGAGAAACCAACATGAAGAGTATCTTAAAAATCTTATGAAATTCTAGCTAGTAAATTACATAAGTATTTAAAATATAAAAAAAGGTCCACAATAAACCATTGGCCTGCATTTCTCTGTAAGCACTTGACTGACTCACTTGAAACCTCTGGGCATTTTCTCCCTTTGTTTTTAAATTCCAGTACTTGCCAATTTAGCTTTTTGTTTAAATCATCAATGATTCTGGTATTGATTGTTTTATTAATATAAGGGTGGTCAAGCTATCAGGGAACAATTAATACAGCTTCATGTGAAAATTTAATGTGAAAATTGTGTGTTGGTACAGCAATGTTTGGTAAACTGAGTGCTTTATATCCATTAACGTCATTTGAAAGAATTATAACAGATTGCACTCTAACACCTTCAAAACTTGTATGTGCCAATGCAAAATACTGAATTTATTTTTGTGCAAAAATGCAAATGATTTACGCAGGAAGAAAAATCATTAAACTCTTGAAAGCCTAGAAAGGAGACTGCTCCCAAAAGCAGGGTATGTCCTGTGCCAAGTATTCCTAAAGCAAGCAGCATGATGACATTCAAATTCTTAACTGCTGCCTTTTTTAAATTGACCGTTAACATAGACAGAGCTGATTAGATATCATGAGTCCAATATACATTTTAAAAGCATCTGGCATTTTTTTTAAAAGGGAAGCACATTCAAGACTTAAAGAAACAATAAAATTTGTTGCCAAATTCTGAAAGAGGGAGAAAGCAGGCATCAAGGTTTTCCATTGCTGACCTGCAAGGCTGGTGCAGACAGTGGGGAGAACATTGATGAGTTTGTCAATGCCAAAAGCAATATGCAAGAAATGTGACTGCAATGACTGAAAAAGAAATCGATAACTAAACCAGACTTGTCCCATTTTCTGTCACACTTCCCACTTCATTAGTTAAAAAATTGACAACACTTACAATCCTACAATCACTGCAACAAAATTCACCAAACCAACTTCTTCTCATACTCTTCACTACTACAGTTCTCTCTCTAGGTTAACAGGAATATAGATAACAAGGTATTAGCTATAGTACAGAAGGAGCAATTTGAGAAGAAAATGCCTAGCTTTGGTAAAAGGACCTCTGATGATAGCTGAGCTAGACGTTTATGATACCAGCCCCTGTTAAAATATTTTTCAGATGTGCAGTGAGCTATATTGGCAGACAATTCACAAATAAAATGAAGTAGGTAATATAAGGGACAAAATTGCCAATGAAAAGGCAAAACAATACCGTAATAAGAAGGTGTTTTGCTGATTCTATCACTGACTCTATTTCCAGACTTCACTTCTAAAGAGAAAACATTTCCCTGTATATCATTTTCTATGAGTTCCAGACCTTGTGACCTCATTTTTGGATGAATTTGATCCTTCTGTGGCCCATTAAATACAAATCAGCATTGTGGCCCATTGATGCAAAATAGTATAGTTCTACAAGCCAATTGGGGTAAATACATTGTCAAACTGGTAATAAACCTAAGTCCTCTTTTATTCACGGTACTATGGCAAGGTCGTTTGCTTATTATTGGCCACACACACATCCCTTCTGCCCCTCCAAAGATACTGTGGTATGAACTGTATTGAATGATGTTTCTTCAGACTGACTGAATTGTAGGAAGTTATGACTAATTGAAGACTTAGTGTACAATACGTAACTGGATAGAATGGCAGTTTCAGCTCACCCCCACCTGGGGTTCCTGATGAAGGGCTTCTGCTACTGGAGTTGCTGCCCTATGAAGTTCTATCCCTTTGTTGACATATGGTTTCGAGAAGTTACCAGAGTACCAAAAACAGGGGAGGGGCTTTTGAAAAACTCAGTAGTAGGGACAGGAACTTCATTTTACTAGTATTTTCTGTCATGGGGATGAGGAGAAATTTACAATCATTTGTTCATAATTGTTCTGTCATCATTGGGGTCATGTCGAGTTTAATCCTCAGAAGCCTGGCAAAAACAAACCTTGTAGCAGTGAGACCCCACTGAAGTCATATAGGAATGTAAGATCCAGAGTAGGCCATTAGTCCTTTAAGGAGAAAGTGAGGACTGCAGATGCTGGAGATCAGAGTTGAAAATGTGTTGCTGGAAAAGCGCAGCAGGTCAGGCAGCATCCAAGGAGCAGGAGAATCGACGTTTCGGGCGTGAGCCCTTCTTCAGGAATGAGGAAAGTGTGCCAAGCAGGCTAAGATAAAAGGTAGGGAGGAGGGACTTGGGGGAGGGGTGTTGGAAATGCGATAGTTGGAAAGAGATAAAGGTGAGAGTGATAGG
>NC_057713.1:57100438-57108648 GCF_004010195.1 Chiloscyllium plagiosum | reverse complement strand
ACCTCCAATTTTGGTGTCGTCTGCAAACTTACTAACTGTACCTCTTATGCTCGCGTCCAAATCATTTATGTAAATGACAAAACGTAGAGGGCCCAGCACCGATCCTTGTGGCACTCCACTGGTCACAGGCCTCCAGTCTGAAAAACAACCCTCCACCACCACCCTCTGTCTTCTACCTTTGAGCCAGTTCTGTATCCAAATGGCTAGTTCTCCCTGTATTCCGTGAGATCTAACCTTGCTAATCTGTCTCCCACAGGGAACCTTGTCGAACGCCTTACTGAAGTTCATATAGATCACATCTACTGCTCTGCCCTCATCAATCTTCTTTGTTACTTCCTCAAAAAACTCAATCCAGTTTGTGAGACATGATTTCCCATGCACAAAGCTATGCTGACTATCCCGAATCAGTCCTTGCCTTTCCAAATACATGTCCCTCAGGATTGTCACCAACAACTTGCCCACCATCAACGTCAGTCTCACCGGTCTATAGTTCCCTGGCTTGTTTTTACTGCCCTTCTTAAACAGTGGCACCACGTTTGCCAACCTCCAGCCTTCTGGCACCCCACCTGTGACTATCGATGATACAAATATCTCAGCAAGAGGTCCAGCAATCACTTCCCTAGCTTCCCACAGATGTCTAGGGTACACCTGATCAGGTCCTGGGGATTTATCCACCTTTACCCGTTTCAAGATATCCAGCACTTCCTCCTCTGTAACATGGACATTTTGCAAGATGTCACCATCTATTTCCCTACAGTCTATATCTTCTATATCATTTTCCACAATAAATACTGATGCAAAATACTCATTCTCTCCCTAATTACCCTTTTGTTCTTAATTTATTTGTAAAAACCCTTTGGATTCTCCTTAATTCTATTTGCCAAAGCTATCTCATGTCCCCGTTTTGCCCTCCTGATTTCCCTCTTAAGTATATTCCTACTTCCTTTATACTCTTCTAAAGATGTTCACTTCAACAGAACCAAGGATTCACAATGGCAAGTTTGTTTATAAGCTGCTTGGTTTTCTCTATTTATCACCCTTTTCCACCCTCCCAACATAATTCACACACCTGCATCACCTACTTCTGTATGTATACCAAAGGTAGCCAAGTTTACTGATGACTTAAACTCAATTAATATCACCAAGGGGAAACATGTGGATGAGAAATAGGAGAATGAATCCATTCCTGGAATCATCAGTAATAACTGATGAAGCAGGAAAAAAAGCCATTGAAGGGAATTTTCCTGCAGATAAGACAGGGACCAGATGACAGTTGCTATTCTATCCAGGCAAAAGAGGACTGCAGCTGCTGGAAATCAGTGTGGTGCTAGAAAAGCACAGAGGATCAGGCAGCATCTGTGGAGTAGGAGAGTCAATGTTTCATCAGGAATGGGGGGGTCTGAAACTGCCATTCTATCCAGTTACATATCGTACACTAAGTCTTTGATTAATCATAAACTCCGACAGTTAACTTAGTCTGAAGAAATATCATTCAAAACACAAGTGAGATCATACCCCAGTATTATTGGAGGGGCAGAGGGCCTGTGTGTGTGGCAAATACTAGGCAAACGAAATTTGGCCAGGCTATGTACATGGTGTTGGATCCAGGACAGATGAATTGTTTGATTTGACAGGCAGCATCAAAGGTCTACCTGTGATGGGTCCTATAGGTCCCTAGCTGCAGACCCACAGCAATATGGTTGACTCTTAACTGCCTGCTGAAATGGTCTAGCAAGCCACTAAAACTTCTCAAAAATGGAATAAAACCAGATGCACCCTTTGACATCAATCTAAATACCTGAAATAACAATGCGAAAATCAACCCTGTCAATCCGACAAAGTTCTTCTTACAAACATCTGGAGGCTGATGCCAGACTAGCCAAGCTTCAGCCTAACATAGTAATATTCATGGAATTGTACCTTACAGACAACTTTCAAAAGTCATCACCATCCCTTGGGTATACCCTGCCTAGATTCAGCATAAGTGGCAGGATAGTGACAGACAGTAAGGAGGGAATTGCCCTGGGAGTTCTCAACTCCTGATTATATGAAGTTTGATGGTATCAGATCAAACATGGACAAAAAAACCATTCATTGATTATTACCATGTACCACTGCTGCCATGGTGATACAGCTATATTGGTTATTTGTGGTGTTTGAAGAGAGTACAGGTCAGGAGGGGTGAGACCATAGAGTGAGTTGAAAACAAGGATGAACCTTTTTATGACCAAGTCATTGCTGAACCGAGTGCTAACATTCACTACAGCAGGCTTGCTGCAGTGCATTAGAGAGCAGCAGCAAAGGTCACAAGTTGGGTCAGCCTTTCAGATTGGCAGTCACTCATGGGTAGGAATGATATCACTTCTGTACTGGCACATTTTTTGTACCAACAGGTGCCATTCTGACAAAACACAGCCTCTTAATTAATATCATCAAGGGGAAACATGATGAGAAATAGGAGAATTAATTGATCCTTGGAATAATCAGAAATAACTGAGAAAGCAGGAAAAAAGCTATTGAAGGGAATTTTCTGGCTATGATGCAACAGATAAGACAGGGATGAGACGTTGTGAAACTTGAAAGGGTTCAGAAGAGAGTTACAATGATATTTCCAGGGTTGGAGGATTTGAGCTTACAGGGAGGGGCTGAATAGGCTGGGGCTGTTTTCCCTGGAGCACAGAGGCTGAGGGGTGACCTTATGGTTTTATAAAATCATGAGGGGCATGGATAAATAGACAAGGTCTTTTCCCTGGGGTGTGGGAGTCCAGAACCAGAGGGCATAGGTTTATGGTGAGAGGGGAAAGATATAAAAGGGACCTAAGGGGCAACGTTTTCACACAGAGGGTGGTGCATGTATGGAATGAGCCACCAGAAGTTGTGGTGGGCGTTGGTACAATTACAGCATTTAAAAGGCATATGGATGGGTAGATGAATAGGAAGAGTTGAGGGATATGGGCCAAGCGCTGGCAAATGGGACTAGATTAGGTTAGGATATCTGGTTTGCATGGACAAGTTGGTCTGAAGGGTCTGTTTCCATGCTGTACATCTCTATGACTCTATGAGAACAGTCCTGCTGAGCTAGACAATAGTGGAGAGGCACTGGGGGAAGGTGGTGTGGTCAACTTCATCAAAAACTGCAGATAGGAAAGAATAATGAAAAAAGATAACTTACCTCAGTCACAGAGGATATCATTAGGACTTTGGCACTATGGCAGAGGCAACAACGCAACTGGAGTTTCAAGCATAGAGCTTTGGAACTAATGTGCATGGATTTTGAGGGTTACAACATATTCAAGGGCTTTAGAGTTGAGAAGTAGATTAGAGATGGATTGTTAATTTGCAAGGTTGGAGGGATCAAGGGTTTTTGAGAAGAGATGATGATGGCAGATTTGAAGGAGAGGGAAATAGTAATCAAGATGAGAAAATAATTAATGGTATTATCTAACATGGGAGCCAGGAAGGAAAGTTAGGTGGTCAGCATTCTGGTGGGGAAGGGGTAGAAAGTGCAGGAGCTCCCACTCTAATCAAGCTCAAAAGTAGAGGACCTAAAGATTATATAAATGTACAAGCATTTGAAGAGAAGCTAAATTTCCATGAGGTAACCATGTCTTGACGTATTTTGATGCAACTGGGGAAAATAAAATGACAAAAGGAAGCAGATAAAGATTATATTGTTTCCATTAAGTTGTCAGGTCTCTGTGGGAAACAAAGTGGAGAGAAGAAACAATATTTTCTTCAATTTGTGAGCTGATTTGCATTAAAAATTCAAACTAATTGTTGCTAAATCAGACTTGGCTACAAAACGTGAAATTGAAATGCTCTCAACTTCCATGATGTTGGCTCTTATCAGCCTCCAGGTTGTGATTTCTTTGGCAGCTAATCTGCAGCATATTGATCTACTGATTAAATTTACAAATATTCTGGACAAGCAGAATGATTGCTTAATTGAATTAATGCAATGTTGAAAAGATGGATGAGTGAGTATCTCAACAGAGCTGTAGGGCATGCCCATTTTGAGTCTTTATTGCAACAGAATGCATGGCATGGGACAACAGCGACTGAGAACCAAACTTGTGAAGTTTTAGTTTATGATGCTAATATTTTAATTAGCTGAACCCCATTGTACACAAGAACTGAAGTAGATCAAAGTCCACAGGGAGACTTATTGATGTCAATGATCTGTCTTCTCCCTGGCCAATACTTTCAATCAACATCACTAAAAGAGATTATCTTGTCTTTATCATACTGGTGTCTTTGTGACCTTGTGACCCACAAATTAGCTGCTGCTTTTCCTACATTACAAGATGACTATACTTGGAAAACGTCTGTCTTTAGCTGCAGAGAGCTTTAGGATATTGTAAAATTGTAAAATGTGTTATGTAATGGAATTTGTTTCAAACATTTATCCTATGAACTCATCTGTGCGTAAGGATATTGAGAAGGGCAGTGATTTGAAACATATGACAATATTGTCCATCTTTGTCCAATAGCATGCTTAACCACACCTATCTTTTTATTGGCTCTTCTATAAACGTTTTGGAGACAATGATCATTGTATCATACGATTCAGAATGCTGGGAGGGAATGACATGCAACAATCCAGAGTAAGTAAAAACCGGTGAGCTGACTTTATTGGGACGAGAACAGGACTCCAGCAGGATTGATTGAAATAAAATGTTGGTGGGAAAAACTGAATAATGGGCCACCTACAAGGAGCAGATGGTTTGGGCGCCAAAGTATTTTCCCATAAATAGGAAAGACTGGACAAATAAATTCAGAGTTCCCTGGATGACAAAGTAGGTAGAACGTAATGTTAGAAAAAAAATGTTTATACTGGAATGCCAAAGTTTGAAGGGGGAAGGTGAAAAAGAGGAGAAGCCAAGAGGAATGATAAAAATTTAGCTGCTATCAAAGGAAAATTCCAAAATATTCCATAAGCATATGAACAATAAGGAAATGGTTAAAGTGGAGTAGAGCTGATCGGAGACCAAAAAGGGGATTTACAAATGGAGACAGAAGGCATGGCTGCGGTGTTAAAGAATATTTTGTAGCTCTCTTGACAAAAGCGGAGGATGTTGCCCAGGCCATGGGGACATAGGAAACTCTGACAATAGAAGTTTTCCGAATTAAGAAGGAAGCAGTCTTGTATAGATTTCTGGTACTTAAAGAATGAGATGCATCCAAGGATTTCAAAAGAAGTGAAGGTAGAAATTGTGGGGACACTGACCATAATCTTTCAGTCTGCCTTTGGCTCACGAGAGATTTGGAGAATTACAAACTTTACATCTTTGTTCAAGAAATGTTGTGAGGATAACCCCAGCAAATACAGTTCAGTTAGTTTAAGTTCAGTGGTGGGAACCTTCTAAAAGCAATTATTTGGGTTAGAATTAGTAGTCATATAGAAAATTATGGCTTGATTTGGAAGCGTCAGTACAGATTTGCAAAGTGAAAGTTACATTTAACTAATTTGCTGGACTTTTTTTGAAGAGGTACCACACAACAAATGTGAGGAAAGCTATAGGTCATAGTATAAAAGGGACAGTTGCAATGTGGGTACAAAAATAGTTGAGTGATTGGAAACAAAGTGTAATAGTAAATGTTATTTTTTTCAGGCTGGGGGAATGTTTGTAGTGGAGTTCCTCAGGGATTGGTATTGGGTTCAGTGCCTTTTCTGATATTTATTAATGACATGGATCTTAGTTTGCTAAAGACACAAAATTTGGAAGAATTATAAATTGTGTGGAAGTCCAAAAGGACATTGACTTTTTGGTGGAGTGAATGGATAGCTGGCAGATGAGGTTCAATGCAGAGAAATGTGGGGTGATCCACCTTTCATGAAAGAACACTGAAGGACAATAGAAAACAGGGGATACAATTCTAAAGGGGATAAGAACAGGGGCACCGGGGTCTTTATGTACAGAGATCATCAAAGGTGGTAGCAAAAGTGGAGAAAGCAATTAAAGCATATAGAGTCCTCAGCTTTATTAATAAGGGCATACAGCAGGGAAGTTACGTTGAGCCTGTACACTATACACAAGACTCTTGTTAGACCTCAGCTGGAGTAATGTACACAATTAGAGTCATAGAGATGTACAGCACAGAAACAGAGCTTTCCGTCCAACTTGTCCATGCCGACCAGATATCCCAACCCAATCTAGTCCCATCTGCCAACACCCGGCCCATATCCCTCCAAATCCTTACTATTTATCTACTCATCCAGAAGCCTTTTAAATATTGCAATTGTACCAGCCTCCACCACTTCCTCTGGCAGCTCATTCTACACACGTACCATCCTCTGCATGAAAAGGTTACCCCTTGGGTCTCTTTTATATCTTTCCCCTCTCACCCTAAGCCTATGCCCTCTAGTTCTGGACTCCCCCACCCCAGGAAAGAGACCTTGTCTATTTATCCTATCCATGCCCCTCATGATTTATAAAATCTCTATAAGGTCACCCCTCTGCCTCTGACACTGCAAGGAAAACAGCCCCAGCCTGTTAGACCTCTCACGATAGCTCAAATCCTCCAACCTTGGCAACATCCTTAAGTCTTTTTTGAAATCCTTTCAAGTTTCACAACATTTTTCTGGTAGGAAGGAGACCAGAATTGCACACACTATTCCAACAGTGGCCTAACCAATGTACTGTACAGCCACAACATGACCTCCCAACTCCGGTCCTCAATATTCTGACCAATAAAGGAAAGCATACCAAACACCTTCTTCACTATCCTATCTTCGTGCGACTCTACTTTCAAGGAGCTATGAACCTGCACTCCAAGGTCGCTTTGTTCAGCAACACTCCCTAGGACCTTAACATTAAGTGTATAAGTCCTGCTAAGATTTGCTTTCCCAAAATGCAGCACCTGCATTTTTCTAAAATCAAGTCCATCTGCCACTCCTCAGCCCATTGGCTCATCTGATCAAGGTAACCTTTTTCGCTGTCCTTTACTTCTCCAATTTTGGTGTCATCTGCAAGCTTACTAACTATACCTTTAATGTTCACATCCAAATCATTTATATAAATGAAGAAAGATAGTGGACCCAGCACCGAACCTTGAGGCACTCCACTGGTCACAGGCCTCCAGTCTGAAAAACAATCCTCCACCACCACCTTCTGCTTTCTACCTTTGAGTCAGTTTGATATCGAAATGGCTAGTTCTCCCTGTATTTCATGAGATCTAACCTTGCTAACCCTGTTGAACACCTTACTGAAGTCCATATAGATCAAGTCGACCACTCTGCACACATCAATCCTCTTTGTTACTTCCTCAAAAACTCAATCAAGTTTGTGAGACATGATTTCCCATGCACAAAGCAATGTTGACTATCCCTAATCAGTCCTTGCCTTTCCAAATACGTGTACATCCTTTCCCTCAGGATTGTCTCCAACAACTTGCCCACCACCGAAGTGAGTCTCACTCGACTATAGTTCCCTGGTTTGTCCTTACCTCCTTTCTTAAACAATGGCACCACGCTAGCCAACCTCTAGTCTTCCAGCATCTCAGCTGTGACTATCAATGATACAAGTATCTCAGCAAGGGGCCCAGCACTCACTTCTCTGGCTTCCCACAGAGTTCTAGAGGACACTTGATCAGGTCCTGGGGATTTATCCACCTTTATGTGTTTCAAGACATCCTGCACTTTCTGCTCTGTAATATGGATATTGTGAGCAATTATAGGAAATATGTGAATACATTGGAGAGGATGCAAAAGCAATTTACAAGAAGATTCCATGAATGAGAAACTTCAGTTATGAGGATACATTGAGGAAATTGGGATTGTTCTCCCTGGAGACAAGGCGGATGAGTGAAGAATTGACATGATTAAAATGGACCAAGTACACCAGGAGAAACTGTTCACTGTATAAAAGCAAAAAGAACAAGAGGGCATAGATTTAAAGTGATGTGCAAACAAAGCAAGGGTAATTTGAGTACAAAACGTTTTCACACAGCGAGTGGTCAGGGCATGGGATGCACAGCCTTGAAATGCAGTGGAGGGACATTCAACTGAATCATTCAAGATGGGCGTAGATACGATAGTGAAGGCGGCGTTTGGTATGCTTTCCTTTATTGGTCAGAGTATTGAGTACGGGAGTTGGGAGGTCATGTTGCAGCTGTACAGGACATTGGTTAGGCCACTGTTGGAATATTACGTGCAATTCTGGTCTCCTTCCTATCGGAAAGATGTTGTGATACTTGAAAGGGTTCAGAAA
>NC_057713.1:57026250-57100360 GCF_004010195.1 Chiloscyllium plagiosum | reverse complement strand
GAGGATGTGGTGGAGGCTGGTACAATTGCAACACTTAAGAGGCATTTGGATGGGTATATGAATAGGAAGGGTTTGGAGGGATATGGGCCGGGTGCTGGCAGGTGGGACTAGATTGGGTTGGGATATCTGGTCGGCATGGACGGGTTGGACCGAAGGGTCTCTTTCCATGCTGTACATCTCTGACTCTATGGCATTGAATGATTATTTAGACAGAAACGGTGATGGTGCAGGGATATAGGTAATAGAATCAATCCAGGCATGAAGGACCAATTGGCCTGCTTCTGCACCATAACAATTCTGTGATTCTGTAAAACATCATTATAATACTGCACCCTCACGTTATTCCATGCTACCACCTTACACAGGAGCTAGAATTCGGAAACTGGTCATTCAGCTCAACCAGCTTATGTCAGCATTCACCTACCATGTGAATACCCAATTATATTCTTATCTCACTAAGTTAGAGATGTATTCAGTCTCTTGTTTCTCATCCAATTTAATCTTAAATATTTGCATAATTTCCACTTCAATCACTAACCCTGGAAGTGAACTATTGTCTCACATCTCACTAGCTTTTATCATTGTTGTTAATCTTTTACAAATAATTTTGCATCTACATCTCTCTTTCAATCCTTCAATAAATGTAAAGTTTTGCTGCTGTTGACCTTCTCAATTTCAAACACCTTTATTTTATTGCTCCTTAATCTGCATTATTCTATTGGAAAAATATTTAGCATTTTTGCATTTGTTTTTCCTTGGGTCAGGCAGTCCGAATGAATCATGCACCCTCTCAGTTGTCTTAGTTCAGTAAGGACATTGAGAGGTTTTAAAATAAAAATGCTGGCTTTTTTTGTCCTCTGAATTCACAAACTCCCCAATCCATCAGCTTTTTCAAGTTTACTCCTATTCAAAATATAACTACTTTCACCAAAACATATGACACACTGAGATATCACATTTCATCTCATCAATATTTCTACATGTATTGAATTGGACTTTTAAAGGATTAATTGATACTACTAGCTTTACTATCTATTTGAACATGTTCATTACCGCCTTTCGATCAACATTCAGATCACTGAGTGAAAAGAAGAGATCCTACAACTAAACTAAACTTCAACTATTCAATTTCAATAACTTGCAGAGTCTACACTTCACTCCAAATGGGTTTCTTATTTCTAACCATATTTTTTTGAAAACCTGGTTCTCTGTTAACCCCCCCCCCCCCCCCCAATGCCTCTAACCAGGACATAATGTTCCAATAAAGCACAATGCAAATTCAAGCAATACCACTTCACCTGTTTTCGGACTTTCTTTACCTTCACCCACTCTCCCCAACATTTCCCAAACCCTTTTCAGTTCTGAAGAAAAGTCTTACTGGACTTAAAACGTTAACTCTGTTTCTCTCTCTTGGTAGATGCTGCCAGACCTGTCAAGTTTCTCCAGCATTGCAATTTGCATGTTCAGAGGATTAGACATACTCTCCAATTTGTTTGGATGTTTAGGCAGGAGACCGGCTGAGGTTAGCCTGAAGAGGAGAATGGAGGAAGAAAATGGAAGTGCAATGTGCTTATCAACTGATATGGAAACGTGCTACTGTATAATTTCTAAAGTTTACTCTAATTCGAGAATATATAAAGGAAGGTTTAGCATCAGGCATTTTGTAGTTCACTTGCATATCTGCATCATAAATACATGAATAAAAATACGCTGAACATTAAAGGTGCATTATCTCCATAAATATCTACATTTTTATTGGTTTGAGATAAATAAACAAAAGCATTTAACAGTGAAGATATTTATTTTGCCCTTACACATGTGCACCATACATTTCACATTTTAAAAAAAATCTGAAGGCTGATAAAGACAGAACTGTACACAGTAGCCAAATTACTGCAGACAAAAAAAAAAGATGTTTCACATGGAGTTCATTCTGAAAATACCATACTCCACATTTCTAAGATTTACATAACTGCCAACAAACATCATCTACGCACATCTGGTCATAGCTGAAGCTATGCTTGGAAGCAAACTAGCTTTGACATGTCGCAGCATAATAAACACATCACAACATAGAATTTATGGGAAATGTTGTGCTAATGTAACACAGCAATCACTAACTTATACATGTACAAAAAAAGCCTGGTCTTAAGGACAGCAAATGGTTATTTAAAAAGTGCTCAATAAAGTCAAAACATTCAATGAATTAAATCGTATGACTTTTACCAATCCAAACAAACTGCTAATCGCATCAACATTCCGGTCCATAGAAGACTAACTTTCAGTATAACATTTGGAATTTGCTAATATTTGGTTTAAAAGTTACATGTCACAAATGAAGATTTGTCCAATGCAATTTTCTCATAATACAGCACTGTTAACATTAATTGAAGTTAGGTTAAAACTGGATAGTGCCTTGCACATTATTTTAAAATGCATATGAAGTTTTGAACTGTTTGAACATACAAAACTACTCGAAGTTGAACAAAATCAAATTAAAGTGCAGAGATTGTCTAATCTGATGATAATGACAAAAAATAAACCAGATCAGAAATATTTAAAAACAAATACAAATAATACTATTCAACAATAATTGCTTGAAAATGTTGATGAGAACATTTTATAGAGGATCCAAAAAGGATGGTAACCGGTTTGTCTGCTATTGCTAGTATTTAACGACATTTAAATTCCTTGTCATTAATTTAATAGAAAGGCAGATTTATTACATAGATTTTCATCCACAAGTTAACTTCCACACCTTAATGCTTAATTACAACCTTGTTCAGATTGAACCGGTGTGTAGAATTTCCAGAGGTGCTGAGTATTTCTACTTAGCCAATTTGAAACAGTGAATTTAGAAATCTCATTTCAAAAAGAAAATATCAAAAAGATAAGCAGCCAAGAGGCATGCTTAAAATCAAAGATGCCTGTGCATTTTTAAATATGACAGGATTTCCTGCCTATATCATACAATCTTGCAATTATTAAAGCATACACAAACTGTTTTAAACACTTGATTGTTTTACAAATTTTTGATCATTTTCATCTGCAGTTGAGATAACAATTATGTTTTCAGCTGGTATTATTTTGAGAAGTCACATGAAATCCTTACTTGTGCATGATTTCAGAGCAGGTGAAATCTAAAATGTGTAGAACTGATTTTTTTTTAAAAAAGTCCTTTGGTTCAATGTTACAGTGCAAAATACTTAGCAATTATTAGAAATCTAGTTACCATTTTTATGGATGTCCAATTTTCATCTGAATTTCTTAATGACAAGACTGAATAGTTAAACAAAACAATACGGTGCGCACAGCACATTGTTAGGACAAGAGATCTGATCCACAGCTTAGGTAGGGAACTCAGTGATCTATCACAGCAGCTGATATTTGTGTATTTTCTAGCTGCTTTGTGGATTTGTGATGGACTGGAAGCAGAACCTCAGTCATTACTCTTGATGAGGAAAGTTGCATGGAATTGAAAACTCCTAATATTTAATGGGGTGGAAGGAGAAAATTGCCAGCAAGATGTCATTGCCTAAATGAGCATATAAAAGCTATTTTCACAGCAAATTCAAAATTATAAGAACGACAACATTTACATTCCAACTTATTGAAAGTGAAGTATTGGTATAAATTTCTGTCATGAAACAGACACAGTCAGCGGAGTTGAATTGCCATTTGGTTTTCCTATGGAAAGTGGAAATGGGCCTACTGATTCTTCAGGCCAATTGAGTTATGCTAAAGTCATGACATTTTGCTGCTTAATAATCCAAAACAATTCTTCAAATATTACCGTAGGCATATTTTATACTGTCAGTATGAACAGACCTCATGGTGTAGCATCTGAAAATCAGCAATTGAGGTAAATTTCCTAGGCAGTAAAACAAAAGTTTATAAACCTATTTAACTTTCATGTGCAGGATTAAATTGAGAAACAAGTTTTTTTTAAATGAGGCAAGATTGGAATGCTGAAGAAAAATTACAAAATTCACTAAAAATAATTCTAGTTAACAGGAATGTGATAGATAAAAATTTAAGCTCGTTCATTTGCATTGATAAGGTCCAATCTTTTGTGATATTCCTATTTCTTGAATGAAAAACAAATGCCATGCATAGATTTGTTCTTAATTGCTCTTGCAATATTAACAATCACTACTCGTCTGTTGGACCTCTTGCAAGGCATGAACTTTATATAATTTATCCCTTCAAAAAAATAGTAAACTTTCAAATGAATTCTTGCACTACATGATACTGACACCCTAACATATTCTATACACCAAGGACTATATATCACAGTGAACTTCAGTTCAACTAGCCCTAACATGGTTCAACTGATTTAGAGAAATTGATCCACTTGAACACTCTTCTGAGACATAACGTAATCAGTGGAAAACTTAATGTCCTCCCGTAGGCGTTTTGATCTTCGAAATGACATATGCTTCATTATCTGTCACCTTGTGATGGCCAAAACAGTGGCTAATAAACACATAGGTCTGGAAATTTCATTTCGTAGACTGGAATGGAATGGTATTGTACATGGCCAGCTGCAACACTCATGGATCCTGAAGGGCTTGGAGGTGGCCTGCTAGAGAGAAATCTAAGTTAGGTTTTGAAATTCTTTCACAATATTCAAGACAAGCAATTTTTAGAACATGAGATGACAATTTTTAATAACCCAGCTTATATGAAGCTATTCACAAATAATTTAGATTTGATTACTTACAGTGTGGAAACAGGCCCTTCGGCCCAACAAGTCCACACTGACCCACCGAAGCGCAACCCACCCGGACCCATTCCCCTACATTTACCCCTTCACCTAACACTACAAGCAATTTAGCATGGCCAATTCACCTAACCTGCATATTTTTGGATTGTGGGAGGAAACCGGAGCGCCCGGAGGAAACCCACACAGACATGGGGAGAATGTGCAAACTCCACACAGAGTGTTGCCTGAGGTGGAAATTGAACCCGGGTATCTGTGCTGTGAGGCAGCAGTGCTCTGGGTAAAGAACAAGCAATGTTTTCAATGCTAAAGAAACTGACCAAAAATTATTCAGAACAAAACAATAAAATTATCATATCCAGGAGATACATCACTGATGACTTCATGACCATTCTGGCAGAAACTCCAGAACTACAACTGAACATGAAGGGTGGCCAACAAAAATATCAACTCTATTTCCTCTTCAGAGATATTATCAGACCTGCTGATTATGTCCAGCAAATGCTGTCTCTATTCCTGAAAATGATCAGTTTCTTCGGTTTCACCGATACCCCCACCTAACTCCAGACGTCTTTTTTGAGTTTCTTATGGTTCACCGTTTCAGTGAAGTGCAATCCTATTTTATCCAGCTTAAGTCACTATTCTGCATTTTTCCAGTTAGCAAATGTAGAAAATAAATGGGTCAGAAGAACAATAAAGTTCTATTGAATCTTATACGATGATCTGGTCTTTTAAAAAGAGAGAATTATTTTCCAGATTAAATTGTTTTACTCAGAGATCAAGGACTACACGCTTTGAACTGTCTTATATATAAAAGGAGTAACTGTAAGCATTTTATATTTTTGCATATACTTATACTCTGTCAACTATATTTTTATAAATATAAATATATTTATACTAGTTTTCTGCTCTGAATTCTTTGTAAAGTGGGGAATTCATTTAGTCTACTTTAATCATTTGGAAGAACTTATTCCTTAACACATTATACAACTGTGCCTCAAATAATTTCACATAATTTTGTCCTAGACTATCCTACAAAACAGTTTATTGCACATGTTGACCATTTGAAAGAAACACCTCTTGCTGAAAGCAATCAAAATTTGCCTTTCATTAATACATGGATGGATCAGTTGAGTACCAAGTGTCTTGTCACATATAGATCCTGTTCAATTTTTAAAACAAAATTCCGCACGACATTTCTTCAGGATAGGAACTATTTAAAATCAAAGTAATCTTCGCTTAGCAGATGTATTCAACACATCTGGAAACTAACATAAATTATGCATATTTTGTATTGTGATCATACACCAAAGAACCAAAAGAACAGAAATTGAAGAACTGCTGACTGAATTGAAAACCACCTTAACCAAGTAGTCCAAGGTTAAATAGATCACTGTCAATGACTGACAGGAATATTTAACATTGGCCATAAATGCTGCTCATTTCAAAACTAACATGCTTTCAAATATTCACCATAAGGATAGATATAACAAGTAAACGTATGGCAAAAGGTCATTTAGCTCAATATGGATGATCTTGCTAGTACACAAACTCATCCAGTTTAAAATCAACAGTATTAGATATTCCTCACAAATCTGAATCTACAACACTGGCCAACTGATTTCTTCCACTGATATTTTTTCATCTTTACCTTGACTTACATGAAAGTCAAACATTGATAGGTTGCTCACTTAAACTCATTTCTATAGATTAAGCTTCTTTAATCTTCTTTATTTTGTATTCACTAATCCTGTTTACATTTGCAATCTGACTTCCTTAAATATCAATGTATTTTCTGAAGCATAACTATTTTTACAGTTTTGACAGTCATCCAAATCTGATCGGACCAGCATATTAGATAATCTTAACTTTGAAATCTCAGCTTGTACCCTGTATTTTAACTCTCTCCTTGTTTGTTTAGTGTAGCTAGCTGTTTTGCATGGATATATGTAGTCTTCTGCACATCTAAAATAAAGTCAAAATACTGCAGCTGATTGAAATCTGAAACAAACAGAGACATGGAGAAACTCAGCAGGTCTTCCCAGAAGAGAGTCACTTTGGACTCAATATTTTCGAAGGATGCTTCCAGACTTGCTGAATTTCTTCAGGATTGCCTGTATTTTTTTCTGCACATTTCATTGTCTTCTAATCTTTGCTTAATGTCGTTTTCATGGAATCGCTTGCTCTGCCACACTTGATTTCAGCACCAGTTTTTAAGTTGGGTCAGTGATCCATTGTTCTTTGTGTTTCCTCTGCCCTACCCAATGGTGGCATCTGCACTATCCTCAATCTCTTTTTTGACAATTTCTCTGCTCCTCAAATGTTGTCTACCTTCATTGAAGGCTAGGTGGAAACTATCCAACATGTCCAGAACCTTCAGCTTCACCATTTCAGATGGCTGTTGTGACTTTTTGGTCAGTAGCTTTTTCAATTTCAGGTAGATCTGGCTTAATGCGAGGTAGTGGGCCAATCCCATTTTGGCACCTCAACTGGTCCAGACATCTTGTTCTGCTATTGATACACATATCATCAATCTTGTTTAGGCAATTATCTGAAGACTTCAATGCCATTTTTTGAATGTTCACATGAAGAAGACTTCCCCAAAACTAAACCCATTGTTAACAGCATGACAAGCAGCAGGAGGCAAGACAGATAGAACATGTTTGGAAGACCTGAAACCAGCTCAGCTTCAATTGCATATCAGAGTTTAATACTTCTGTCTGAGCAATAGGCCCACTGAGGTATCAAGAATCTGAGAACTTCAAGGCACTTGGGATCTCAAAGAAATACAGCAGAATTGCTGAAACATGTCAAGAATACATCAGTAACAGAACTCAGACTTGCCCAATGAACAGTGGAGAATGTCCCAGATGATTCGAAGTAATGATCAAGTTGTCAAAGAACGGAAGACTCAGCAACTGTGTCAACCAGAAAGTTGTCATACTGCAATCAGTACCTGCCAAAGTCTTCAGCACAGCACTCCCCAACTGACTGAAATTAGAACATCCTTTATAACATACTTCAGCATTTTCTTTGCTACTGATGCTAGGCTAACTTCAGGTCTGCAACTTCTGTTTTCTCCAACTGCACTTTTGTTTTATTAAAAACAGCAGATTAGATTTGTCATCCTCCTATTTGCTGGAATTTCCAGAGTCTACAGAATTTTGGATGATGTCAACTAATATATTCACTTTCTCACAGTCACCTCCTTCAATACTTGGCATATAGGTTATCAGAACCTGGGGATTTGTCAGCCTTCAGTCTCATTAATTCCTCTAGCATTTTTCTTTCTTAACTAATACTAATATTTTTCAATTCTTCCTTCCTAACATCATCTAACTAACCAAGCATTTCTGGTAAGTTATGTTTTCTTCATTAAGACAAAACTCCAGAGTCAGCCACATATGATGGTCTTATTAGCCTCTTTCTGTGCTGTCATAAATCTGTAATTCTATGGTACCTCTTAATGGCTGGTACGCTTTTCACTGGAGTGTAAGAGGTTGAGGGGTGACCTTATAGAGGTTTATAAAATCATGAGGGGCATAGATAAGGTGAATAGCAAAGGTCTCTTCCCTAGGGTAGGGGAGTTCAAAACTAGAGGGCATATTTTTAAAGTGGGAGGAAGAAGATTTAAAAAGGATCTGAGAAGCAACCTTTTCATACAGAGGGTGGTTCATATGTGGAATGAACTGCCAGAGGAAGTGGTGGATGCAGGTACAGGTACAACATTTAAAAGACATTTGGACAAGTACCTGAATAGCAAAGGTTTGGAGAGATATGGGCCAAATGCAGGCAAGTGGGATTAGTTTAGTTTGGGAACATGGTTGGCGTGGACTAGTTGGACCAAAAAGTCTCTTTCCATGCAGTATGACTTTGTGACTCCTGTGACTTTAAAGCCATTTCCACGTTCTCTATCACCAATTCATTTGCTTCAATCTGTAAGGGGGCTATTTTTGTCTTTGTTAATCACTTTTTAATGCACTTATAGAAATTTATGTTCTTACAAATTTACTCTTGTAATCTATTTGCCCCGTCTAATGAACCTTTTGGTCTTCCTCTGCCAATTTCTAAACTGTTCTTCGGCTTACAACTTATTAAACTAACTCCTTGTTAGATGAAATACAATCCTTAATTTCTTTTGTTAGTCATTGATGGGCCACTTTTGCTACTGTGCTCTTTTGCCGAAAGGAATTTATAACTGTTGCATTGCATGGATTCATTCTTTAAATATTAAAGAATACTGATCCAGTGTCATGTGTTCTAATGAAATTCCTAGTATATCGCAGACAATTTATCTTTCATACCATCATACCTTCCTATAGCTTTGGGATAAAAATTAAATCCTGTACAATATTGAAGTAAAATGTATTTTTATTGTTTAGCAGTAATTAAGTTTTTAAAAAAGTTTGCAGGACATCATATAGACTGTTAGGAAGTTAATAATTCAATTTGAAATTCTTGCTCAATAATTAACTTACCTTATTGTTAGTTCAAATATCTCTGTAAGTTTGTCATGGAGCAGGTTTGACTGGAAAAAGAAATAAATCTCTTTATTTTTCTCAACAAGTCTCAACACAAACAATGATTTTAGTCTGCAATAAAATTACAATATCTTTTCAATTAGTCCTGCTTTTTAAGTAAGCCAACTTTCTTGGAATTTTACACAATCATGTTGTTTAAGGAACTTCACTGCCTGTAATATGAAATAATGCTGAGTAATAAGGCAGAAGATGACTTTAGTGCACATTCTAAAGTTTCTTTCACTACTGATAACAATTTAAAAATATAATGATCCTTTGGGCTCGGATAGCAATTAAAACCTGATCGTACTATTTCAAATCTGTGTTATTAGTTCAGTGTGCACCATTACAAAAAAAAATCCCTCATAAACATACATTATTCTAGTTTAATAACTGGTATCTTAGCAAAAAGAAAATATCTTCATATCTCTCCACCACCCCCAGGGAAAAAGAAAAATGCAACAATGCTTTCTTTTGAGGAAAATGTAGCATTTTCTGACCTAATAAAAAACTACAAATTGCTTCTGTTAATGTTAAGCAAAACAGTACATTGCGAGAGACATTTGGTCTCACCTTGGATTCACACTGAGCTGCAATCTCCTCAAATGGTGCTTTCTGAAACTTTTCAATTACTTGGCGTCGCTTTTCTCTTTCTTGTTCTTCAAGATTTTGGCTATCTGTTTCAGAAAGTCATCAGAAAGAGGGGGAATGCCTTCTCATTAAAATTGCATAAATCTTACAAAATTCATAAATTACTGGGACTAACAAATGCATACAATAAATATTATAAAATTGCTACTTCTTACTCTAATTTGGTTACATTCACCAAGAAGGCAGAATGGCAGCGATCAATGTTTTATCAGCTTTAATCTATGAAATGAGACAAAGTTCCATAATCCAATCAACACAGTGATATCAAAATTGCATGAGAATTGCCGATAGGTAGGAGATTTACTAACTGCACTTAAATTTCACCAGCACAGGTTGAGATTTGAATCCACGGCACCAAAGCATTAGCCTGGGCCTGTGATTTGCTGGTCCAGTGACATCACTACATCGTCACCATCTGCCCATATTTCAGTAGTGGATGCTTGCTGGAAAGTAAATTCATCAAATACTAATCTAAAGTGCACTCCAGATCTGCCTGAAATTCAAAGACTGCACATATACATGTGGAGTACGCATCTGCACGTTCTGTGTTAGTCTAAGTTACTGAATATGTCTTGGTTCAGAGAAACTAACAATTGAAATGAATGCATACCTCACCTTTAATTATATATTATTTGTCCTTGTGGTCTGAATTATGCATGGGAGACATGCTACTTTAGGCAAAAATAGTTTCAATTGTGGAACTATGGCAAAGTTCCTGCATGATTCCATGCATCAGCACTATATTGGCAGCTATTCGAATAAACATTGATAAAAATTGACAGGTACTTTTCCAGCATTGTCAAGCAGATTTCCATATCACTTACATAATGCTTTGAAATTTAAATACATAACACGTGCAAAGCACTTGAAGGTTCTCCTAAACCCTAATTCTCTATGTTCCTGTTATGATACTCCTTAAGACCACCATTTTGTTTCAGCTTTTAGCCATCTGTGTCAATGTCACCAGATGTGGCTTAATGTAAAATATTACATGATAGCATGGATGTTAGGCTGCTAGAGAGGTTTTATTATGCTGACGATGTATTATGGGATGTGGGCTTTGCTGGCAATGCTCATTTAATGCCCACATCTAATTTGCCCTTGCTATGTAAATACATGCTGTGGCTCTTGTTTGTCTTCGGAAACAGAATTACTGAGATGAGAAATTTGTGTTCTCAAATTTCTAGTTTAGGAGAAAAGCATATGTAGTTCCATTTCCAGTGGGAAGTATAATAGACTCAGTTTAGATTTTGGACAATTCATGAAGTGAACGCCTCACAAAGGTGGCTTTTCCAGATGGAATGAAAGGCAGGCAGCTCAATTACTTCAAGAGGTGGGAAACTCAAAACAGTAAGGATAACAGTGGAATAGTAAGAAAACCTTTGCCTGAATACTCCATTTATTGTTAAGGAAAAAATATATAAAATGACGTTACAGGTTCATTCAGAAGTTTGGAATGATGTTTTAAACTTAAATGGAATAATTCAGCCCTTCTTACTCCTGATGTCTAAAAAGGCAAGATTCCAGGAATTCTAGACTATTGGGAAATAATGAAAGAGCAGAAAAATTATTGTCTTCGATGCAGATCAATGCAAACTACTTTGGGTCCTCATCTAAGGAAAGGTATACTGGCATTGGAGGCAGTCCACAGAAGGTTCACCAGGCTGATGCCAGGCATATGGGCCTTACTGAGGAGAGGTCGAATAGGTTGGATCTGTACTCATTTGAATATAGCTTAGTGTGAGGCAATCTTACCGAAACATTCAATATTCTGAGGGGACTTGACAAGGTAGATGCAGAAAGGTTGTTTTCCTTGTGGGAGAGTCTAGAACTACAGTGCATAATCACAGAGTAAGGGATCACAGATTTAAGACAGATGAGGAAGAATTTCCTCTCTCAGATGGTAATGAATTTCTGGAATTCTTTACCACAGTGGGTTAAGTATAGTCAAGAGTGCCTTGCTGGAAAAGCACAGCAGGTCAGGCAACATCTGAGGAGCAGGATGAAAGGATTATACTCGAAACATCGATTCTCCTGCTCCTGGGTTGCTGCCTGACCTGCTGTGATTTTTCTACCAAGACATACTGGACTCTGATATCCAGTCCTCACTTTCGCTTGTTTTAGGTATATTCAAGGTGGAGATATAGTTTTAATCAAGGAAGAATTAAGGGTGATGGGGAACAGGCAGGAAAGTGGAGGTGAAGATTATCAGGTCAGCTAAGATCTCAATGACTGGCAGAGCAGATCCGATGGACTGAATGGCCTACTTCTACTCCTGTGTCTTATGGTCAAAAGCGATTCATAAAAACAGGAATTATTGGGTCGAATCTTCTTGGCCTGCTGGAGGCAAGATGCCTCAGTTAAGCATGATTTGGAGATGCTTTACAGCAGTGCTACCACCTGATGAAGGAGCAATGCTCCGAAAGCTACTGTGCTCACAAATTAAACCTGTTAGACTACAACCTGGTGTTGTGTGATTTTTAACTCAGTTAAGCATATTATCATTGGAAATGATACCCGATGCCCTTCCTGCCTTTCTGAAGTTGCAGGCAGAAAAGCCAGAGACAACCTTGCCATCACTTTCACTTAAGACCACACGGCTTAAGCAGTCAGTCAATTAACAATCGCTTACTTGCCATTTCCTGCTTGAACTGCAATTTTCTCAGTCACAGGCAGAAGAACTAACAGGCAGCTCACCTGACAAGTAAATCTGTATGGGGTTAGTCACCTGAGCATGTTGTGCTGGTGGAGGGGTTGGTGGTTTGCTTTCTACTCTGATGAATATGCTTTCCTGCTGACCTCCCTACTGCAAAGCTGTCATCCCAAACCCACAACATCTACACTGCTCTCTGGGCTGCTCCTTAATAATGACACTCAAAACTGTGCTATACTGGCAACAACCACAGCCCTCTCATTAGCGCTGATTGGCTGAAAACGTCAGGTGGATGCCGCATCATATCCCAGCATCCTCAGCACGAAGGTAGCCGGTATCCAACTAAATACCTGATTAGCTAGATCTAAAAGGGTCTTTCTTCCAGGAGTGAGTGTGGGACATCCACCAAATTCAAATATTCAATTTTAATCATTACTAATTAATTTGCTACTGCAGTCGAGGTCAAACATTGTATGATTTCAAGGAGTTGGACATAGTACTTGGGCTAAAGGGATTAAAGGATATGGTGGAAAAGCAGGAACAGGCTACTGAGTTGGATGATCAACCATGATCATAATGAATGGTGATGCAGGCCCGAAGGCCAAACGGTCTACTCCTGCACTTATTTTCTATCTCCCTAACAAAGAACAAAGAAAATTACAACATAGAAACAGGCCCTTCAGTCCTCCAAGCCTGTGATGATCCAGATCCTCCATCTAAACCTGTTGTCTAAAAGAAACGTGCAAGACTGTTCTACTGTTCATGTGTTTTGATAATTATGAGCAAATTAAATATTGCACGGCAGTTGTTAGATAATATATAGTGGAAATCAACATGAATATGCTTCAAACATTTAGAGATATTGGGCCCAATTTTAAATACCCAAATGAATGGATTTTCATCAAATTTATATAAGATCCATTTTCTCTATTAGAATCAGGAATGAAACTCAATTGTATAGTGCACAGACTTAGAATTATTTACCATACTTATTTGCCCGCCATCATATGCATTCCTGCCACTTTAAAGCGTACAGTTTAACTTATTACCCATACCTATGGCTTTCTTCAGTGTTTCAAAGGTGATTTCTTCAACTATCTTGGTCTGTGAAAGTTTAAAAAAAGACAATTTTTACACTTTACATTTAGAATTAAAGATTCATTTTATTGACTTAAGTATCCAAAACTGCTTGTTGCGATCTTGGTAACTACTTGTATACCCCATATCCTTAAACGATGACCCATGACTTTGGACTCCTCTGTCATCAAGAACATTGCTCTGTTACCCTATTTAGCCCTCGAATCGTAGGATCCTTACATAGGTGACCATTTGGCCCAGAGTATGGACCACATTTCTGAAAAGCATCCCACCCAGACTCACCCGATCCCTGTAACCCCACATTTACCATGGTTAATCTACCTAACCTGCACATCTTTGGATGGTGGGAGGAAACCAGAACACCCAGAAGAAATCCACACAGACATGGGGAGAATGTGCAAACTCCACAAACACAGTTGCCTGAGGTTAGAATCAAACCCGGGTTCATGGCACTGTGAGGCAGCAGTGCTATATACTGCAGTCTTGTTAGAATTTTATATGTTTCTATGAGAACTCTCATCCTTATTCTAACCTCCAGTGAATATAGTCCTAACCAATTCAGTCATTATCATTCCTGCCATCCCAGGATTTAATCTGGTAAACCTTCATGGATCCCTCCATAGCCAGAGCCTCCTTCCTCAGGTATGGAGGACAAAACTGCAGAAAATACTCGAAGTGTAGTCTCACAAGGTACTGTACAATTGCAGCAAAACATCTCTGCTCCTGTGCTTGAAACCTCTCATCATGAAGGCTAACATACCACTTGCCTTCTTTACTGCCTATTGCATGTTTACTTTCAGCAACTGATGTACAAGGGGCACCCAGGTCTTGTAGCACCTACGCTTTTCCCAATCTATTACCATTCAGGTAATAATCTGCCTTCCAGTTTTTGCTACCAAAAAAGGGATAACCTCACATTTACTCATTATATTTCTTCTGCTATGCATTTGTCCACATCACACTGAAGCATCTCTGTATCCTTCTCAGAGCTAACTCTCTCATCCAGTTTTGCGTTGCCTGCAAACCTCAAGATATTATGTTTTGCTCCCTCCTCTAAATCATTAATTGATATTGTGAATAGCTGGGGTCCAAGCAACAGTCCCAGCAGGAATCCAGAGTCGCTGCCCACCACTTGGAAAAAGACTGGTTATTCCTACTTTTTGTTTCCTGTCTGCGACTAGTTCTCTATCCATGAATGTAAAGACCAAGCCAATCCAATGCACTTTAATTTCACTTGCTAATCTCTTATGTAAGGTCTTCTGAAAGTCCAAGTAAACCATAGCCACAGGCTCTTCCTTATCAGTTACATTGTTGAGCAATTCTAGAAGATTCGTCAAACATGATTTCCCTTTCATAAATTCATACTGACTCTATTCAATCCTGTCACTGTTTCCTAAATGCTCTACTTTAAAACCTTATGTAATGTACTCTAACAGTTTCCCACTACTAATGTCAGGCTATCTATTCGATAATTCCCTGTTTTCTCTCTGTCTCCTTCAAGTAGTGGGGTTTCATTAGCTACCCTCTAAACCATAGGAACTTTTCCAGGGTCGATAGAACTTTGAAAGATGACCACCAATGCATTCAAGAACTTTGAAAGATGACTACCAATGCATTCACTATTTCGAGCGCCACTTGGTTAAGTACTCTGGGATATAGATTATTGGGTCCCGGGGATTTATTGGCCTTTAATCCCATCAATTTCCTTAACATCATTTCCTCACAGTTCGTCCCTCTCAGTAGACTTTGTGTTCCCCAATATTTTTGGGAAATTACTTGCGCCCTCATATGTTAAGATAGAATCAAAGTATGTTTTTCATTGGTGTGCCATCTCTTTGTTTCTCATAACTTGCCCTGTTCCTGACTGCAAGGGACCTACATTTGTCTTCACTAATCCTTTTCTCTTAATGTATCTGTAAAAGCTTTCACGATAATTTTGTATGTTCCCTGAAAGTTTAATCTGCTACTCTATTTCCCCGCTCTTAAATCAATCCCCTTTCCTCCTTTGCTGAATCCTAATCTGCGCCCATTCCTCAGGTCTGCATCGGTGTTTGCCAATTGGCATGCCTTTTCCTTGGATATAAAATTATATTTTCACTTCTCGTTAGCCATGATTGGGAAAACTTGCCCATTTTATTTTTGCACTTCATCCATGCACTCTTAAAGGCTTGCCTTTGCCAATCCAGCATCATGCCTTTAAGTAACATTTCCCAATTTACCATTTATCACAAAAATAAAACAAAGAGCCATGAGTGTTGGAGATCTGAAACAAGCAAAACAAAAGGCAAAGAAGTTGCTGGAGAAACTCAGCAGTGCAGCATTTATGGTGACAGGGAAGGAGGGTCACCGGAATGTTAACTTTACTTTCTCTCCGTAGATGCTGCTCAACCTGTTGTGTTTCTCCAGCAATTTCTGATTTTGTTTGTGTCATTTATCACAGACTAGAAAAGTCAGATTGGCAAAGAGGAGTTCAAAGTATTTTGTCAGGATAGTTTCCAGCATGTTCTGTAACAACAAGGTCTTGTTACCTTATCCTGTTGCACATTGTCACCAAGAAGATCGACTTGAATTGATACAGTATCAACAATGCTTTTTCTTCTGGATATTCTGTCTTCATCTAAAAGTAACAATAAACAGAGGAAATAAAAGTGCTGTTACAAATAAAGTGAAATCAAGTAGTTGAAAACAATGACCAAAATATGAAGACATACTGGAAAGATGAACCTTGAAGATCAAAATTTACTTCTGCAAAAGAAAATTTGCTGAAATTTATGATCATTACAGTTAAAATGCAGGTAATTACAGTGTCACAAATTATAAAATGCTTTTGAGTCAGCTCCATCTTTTTTCCATGGTCATTCCCTTTAGGCTTAAAAAGTAATAAAAACCTTCAATAATTGAAGCACTATAAAAAGTCTCTACTGGATGCTTCTGTGAAGCATATCAAATACTCAAGAACATACAAAACAGTACAGCATTAATTACTTCAAGCAAAGTAGCATTCAAGGTTTGGAGGAAGGGAGAATGAGGATGTACAAAATAAAACACTGGTAAAAAGCTATGAACACCAAATCTAAAAGAAAACTGCACATAGTACCACAAACTGGGCATGTTTAGACCAGACAACATCAACACATTTCAAAACCACATAATCAAATTAAACTTTAAATATTTGCACTTTCAATTAATAAGTAAATGCCAACTAGTCTTTAGTTTTTGCCGGTCACCTTTTCTTCCAACTACCACCCCCATCTACAGTACACAAATTGCAAAAATTGGAAATAATCCCATGAAGAGCACTTTCAAATGAGTGAAATATCTCGTAATTTATATATTGAAATGATCACACAAAATAGTTAACAAAATTGAAAAAAAAGCTGGACAAGAAAGATCATCAAGACAAAGATTGTGAGCAGCTGTTTCCAAATACTGAAAACCCATTGGATAGCGGACTTAAAATTTAGCCTGCAAGTGTCAACAGCTAGACACTAATAGTGAAGGAAAACTGTTTAAAATTTGCTTGCAGTGATGTCAGGAAAGAACACCAACTACTTTGATTCATGTGTGTGTAAGGAACCATAATATGAATGAAACTTGCTGGTCAAACAGGAGACGAAAATTAATGAGGCAATTATACTTGTTTTGTGGTACACTTTATTATTCAAAGTGACATGATCAGTGAGCCTCCTGTGAAGCGCTGGTGTTATATCCTGTTTTCTATTTATGCGTCTTGGTCTCTTAAGCTGAGTGATATTTCCAGTTTTTTTTTCCAGAGATTGGTAAATGGGGTCCAAATCGGTGTGTTTACTGATGGAGCTCAGGTTTGACTGTCAGGCCTCTAGGAATACAGCATATTCAGGAAGAATAGATACCCAATAAACGCAGTCTGCCGATTCCTAAACAACAAACCCAAGCAAGCAGACACAACGCATCCAGAAACTCTAGCCTCGTTACCATATGTCAAAGACACCTCTGAAATGACTACCAGACTACTCTGACCCCTTGGCAACATAGTAGCCCACAAACCTACCAGCACATTTAAACAGTGGCTAATGAACCTAAAGGGCCCCATACAAATAACCAGCAAAATGAATGTTATTTACAAAATACCATGCAAGGACAGTAACAAACACTATGTTGGACAGACAGGCAGAAAACTCACCACCAGAATACACAAACACCAACTAGCCACCAAAAGACACGACCCACTATCACTAGTATCTTTACATACAGACGAAGGACACTACTTCGACCAGGACCACATCTGTCCTAGGACAGGCTAAACAGAGACCTGCACGAGAATTCCTAGAGGCCTGGCATTAAAACCAGGACTCCATCAATAAACACATTGATTTGGACCCCCATTTACCAACCTTTGAGAAAAAGAACTAGAAATGATATCACCCACCTTAAGAGACTAAGATACCTGTAGAGAAAGTGGGGCATAATACTAGCGCTTCATCGGAGGCTCTCTGGTGATCTAAACGTCTGAAAACAAACCTTGCAACTCAGCGAGCAAACTTACAACCTGAACCTCGACCTGAGCTACAAATCTTCTCAAAAATCACATTTTACTACTTTAGATATGATTAAGGAAGTGTACAGTAAAATGTAAATTTTTACAATTGTGAAATTATGCTTTGATATTAAATTTCACAAAGGGGATCAAAACAGATTTGGAAGAGAAAGATACCTCATTCTATGACAGTACCTCATGGTACAACCTGTCTCATAGATCTTGGGACACTGAACTCATTGAAGAACTCATAGGCTGGCAGATTTTGGAAAAATGCAGATGTACCAGGGTTGCTGTTATGGTGACTTCAACTTTCCCAATATTGACTGGAGCCTCCTTAGTGCAGATGGTTTGGATGGTGCCATTTTTGTTAGGTGTGTTCAGGAGGGTTTCCTTACTAAGTATGTCAACAGACCGACAAGGGGAGAAGCCATGTTGGAATTGGTGCTCACAATGAGCCAGTACAAGTGTCAGATCTCGCGATGGGAGAACACTTTGGTGATACTGACCAAAACAGCCTCACATTAACCATAGCCTTGGAGAGGGAAAGGAGCAGTTACCAAGGGAAGATATTTAATTAGGGAAAAGGAAATTATGATGCTATCAGACAGAAGTTGGGAAGTATAGATTGGGAGCAATTGTTCCACAGAAAGGGCACAACAGACATGTGGAGACGGTTTAAGGAGCGGTTGTTGTGAGTGATGCACAAACGTGTTCCTCTGAAACAGGCAAGAAAGGGTAAGGTTAAGGAGCCTTGGATGACGAGAACAGAGGAGCTTCTTGTCAAAAGGAAGAAGGCAGCTTGCGTAAGGTGGGGGAAGCAAAGATCTAATACAGCTTGAAAGGTTTATAGGCTTACTAGAAAGGAGCTCAGAAATGGACTGAGGAGAGACAGGAGGAGGCACGAAAAGGTTTGGCAGGAAGGAATAGGAAGAACCTAAAGGGATTTTACTCATACTTGAGGAATAAGAGAATTATCAGGGAGAAGGTAGGGCCGGTCAGGGATAACATAGGGAAGTTGTGCGTGGAATCTGCGCTTATAGGGGAAGCACTAAATGAGTTTTTTGCTTTGGTTTTCACTAAGGAATGGGACTTTGTTGTGAATGAGAACTTTGAGGAGTGGGAAACAGGCGTGAACACATCAAGATTGATAAAGTTGATGTGCTGGAAATTTTGGCAAACGTTAAGATTAATAAGTCCCCAGGGCCAGAACAGATTTACCCTAGGTTGTTCTGGGAAGGGAGAAAGAAGGTTGCTAAGCCACTGGTAAAGATCTTTGCTTCATTACTCTCCACAGGAGTCATACCGGAGAATTGGAGGGAGGCGAACGTTGTTCCTCTTTTCAAAAAGGGGAAGAGAGAAATCCCTGTCAATTACAGACCAGTCAGTCTTAAGTCTGTGGTCAGCAAGGTTTTGGAAAGAATTCTGAGGGATAGGATTTATGACTATTTGGAAAAGCATAGTTTGGTTAAAGGCAGTCAGCATGGCAAATCTTATTGAGCTCTTTGAGATAATGTGATAGGTCGACGAAGGTCGAGCAGTGGATGCGGTGTATATGGATTTCAGCAAGGTATTTGATAATGTTCCCCGTGGTAGGTTCATTCATAACGTCAGAAGGTATGGGATACAGGAAGATTTAGCTGTCTGGATTCAGAATTGGTTGGCTGACAGAAGGCAGAGAGTGGTTGTAGATGGAAAGTCTTTTTCCTGGAGGCCAGTGGTGAGTGGTGTCCCACAGGGCTCTGTTCTTGGGCCTCTGCTCTTTGTAGTTTTTATAAATCACTTGGATAAGGAGGTTGAGGGGTGGGTTAGTAAATTTGCCAATGACACAAAGGTCGGAGATGCCGTTGACAGTATCAAGGGCTAATGCAGGCTGCAGCACGAGAGGATACACAGCTGGGCTTAGAAATGGCAGATGGAAGTCAACATGGATAAATTCGAAGTGATTCGAACTTGAATGCTGATTATAGGATTAAAGACAGGATTCTTGGCAATGTGGAGGAACAGAGGGATCTTGGTGGTCAAGTACACAGATCCCTCAAAGTTGCCACCCAGGTAGATAGGGTTGTTCAGAAAGCATATGGTGTTTTGGCGTTCATTAACAGAGGGATTGAGTTTAAGAGCCGTGAGGTTTTGCTGCAACTCTACAAGTCCCTGGTGAGACCACACTTGGAATATTGTGTCCAGTTCTGGTCACCCTATTATAGGAAAGAATCGGAGGCTTTGGGGAGGATGCAAAGAAGATTTACCAGGATGCTGCCTGGACTGGAGGGTTTGTCTTACGAAGAGAGGTTGACTAAGCTCTCGCTTGAGAGGAGGAGGAAGAGAGATGACCTGATCGAGCTATACAAAGTAATGAGAGGCATGGATAGGGTCAATAGCCAGAGACTTTTCCCCAGGGCAGGAATGACTGGCACAAGGGATCATAGTTTTAAGATATTAGGAGGAAGGTATAGAGGAGACGTCAGAGGTAGGTTCTTTATAGAGTTGTGAATGCATGGAATGCAATGCCAGTGGTGGTGGTGGAAGCAGAGTCATTAGGGACAATTAAGCGACTGCTGGACATGCACATGGACGGCAGTGAATTGAGTTTTGCGCAGGTTAGATTATTTTATTTTAGATTAGGAATAATCCTCGGCACAACATCGTGGGCTGGAGGGCCTGTTCTGTGCGGTACTTTTTTATGTTCTTTGTTCAATGAACTGCATTAATTTTGGTGTGAAAAAAAACTTAGCACCAAAGTGCAGGTGGGTTACAAAACTGGTTTGGGTCTAGTGATCCTTGTTCAGAATCTTGTGTTCTGAAAAAGGATAACTGGACGTGAAACGATAACTCTGCTTTCTCTCCAAAGATGCTGTCAGGCCTGTTAAGGCTTTTCCAGCAATTTATTTTCTGTTTCTGATTTCCAGCACCCACAGTTCTTTGGCTTTTTTGGATTACGAAAATATACGCAGTATCCTGCACGGTATGCTATGAATGTCTTTTGATAACGTTTAGTCAATCCTTTTGCAAGACAAAAATTCAGATTTATTTAGGTATAAAAACCTCACATTCCAAGCCTGTTTGTTCTCTTATAAATAACTGCACACATGTAGAGGTAATATAGCCCATATTCAAACCTGGGACATCAACAAAAGCCTACATACAGTTATCGGCATCTTTTGAAATCATTATATTGTGATGAAAACCTGTTATCCAAAGTGAAGCAGATTTGCGTCATTCATCTCAATAGTTAAATGTTTAGGATTGATTGAAGTGGAACAGGTAACCAGAGTGTAAACATAAGAATACCAATCATGCAACATGTTCCTTGTAGGACTGAGTGTAGACTTTAAAATAGGTGAATTGATTTGTTAGGAGAAAGTGAGGACTGCAGATGCTGGAGGTCAGAGCTTAAAAATGTGTTGCTTCCTGAAGAAGGGCTTATGCCCAAAACGTCGATTCTCCTGTTCCTTTGATGCTGCCTGACCTGATGCGCTTTTCCAGCAACACATTTTTAAGAATTGATTTGTTGTTCAGTTCACTCAAATTACAAGTGAAAATCAATATTTAATTGCCTTAGATTAAAGGAAACACAAAATCAAAAGAATTGGGTGCCAAACTGCACGAGTGGCACATAGGCAATCGTGCAGGATTTTGCATTGCTCTAAATTAGTCAAACCAAAGTCGTACCAATGTTGTCTTTCAAGTATACCATCTGAAATGATCCACTCATTATGCACAACACAAGGTTTCTGCATTGCTAATATATCGTATAAAACATAGTTCTTCACCTTGCACCTGTTTGAAGCTTATTATGAGTGTCAAATGGTAAATACATTTCTTTCATACACTTTCTACTGATGAATATTAACATGTCCTAATTGAACCAATGTTTTCTTCTCCTGGTTCCACGGTATTAGCAAATATGCACAAAGGAGGATTACTGTACATATAAAAGAAAAATAGATAAATATAAAATAGATATTCCATAAATAATTTAAACATTGACAGTCAAAAAACTGCTATAAATCTTTTAAAATAGCCTACTGACAATATTGAAAGAGAAAACGCAAGTCTACTTTTCACGTTTGGAATTATTTTACAAATGAAGTCAAACGATAGTAAATATAATAGAAATAGGATACGGAAGTTTTCAGATATTTAATCAATTGCTAATGGATACACTTATGTAAATTAAGGGATATGTATTAAAATATTATAGACACAGATATAAAATGGAAAAGGAACAGTTATTTTGTGGATTGGTAATATGTAGGCTATGGTATATCCAAAGGTTTGTACTTCAGTCTTTGTTTCCCATTTTTGTGAATCATTTGTACATCTGCACATAAGAAATGATGTTAAGGATTGCAAATACCAGAAGTAACAGTGGGCAAGTGCAGTTCAATGCAGAGAATAGAAAGTTATACACTTTTTAGGAAAAAAAGAGCGTAAAGAAATAGATCTTAATTGCAACACACTAAACAGAGTGAAAGAAGAGTGAGTTTAGAATATAAAAACATAGCTCCTTAATAAAATAAGAAGGCAAGTAGAAAAGAGCATCAAAAATATAAATGAGAGTCTGGGTTTAGTACATATGGGTGATGATAACTTTGAAAGGTTAGTAAGGCCAGAGTTTGAACATTGCATGTAATTTAGAAAAGCTCATGAAAAGGGAGAATAATAGCTTCAAAAAAAGAATGACATTAACAATTACTTTCCTAATATTATTAAGAGTTCAAAAATAATTTAGACTTTTTAATGAAAATCAGGAAAGCTTATTGGTGCTGAAGGATGTTTAAAAATTCACAGCATTAATAATAAAATGGTTTCTAATGGTCAGCAATAAGTAAAAGAAAGGAACAGAGACTGGAGATCGTTGCTATAAGAATAAAAGGGGATATTTTGAAAAATTGTGCTGCCCTCACTCAAAGGTTGTTAAAACTTGAAACACACTATTACAAGTGGCAGGTAAGGCAGGCATTACATAAAACTGAGCTAGATTATGTTTTGAACAATAACATAAAAGGATACAGGAGAAGAAGAGGAACATTGAATTAGAGCAATTGAAATGCGGGCACAATGAGTTGACTGGTTTCCTTCAATGCTAAAAATTCTGTGATTCATGAGACTGGAATACAAAGAACCTTTGCAAGCCCAAGTTTTCTAATGCTGTAGACACAGAAATGTAATCAAAATGTTCCTATAAACTCTCCTAGGTGGGATGCTAATGCATATCAAGAACAGTAGGATTAGATTACATTTTAACATTTAGCATTGATTTAAGTTAAAATTTTAGAAAATATCTTAATTATAATCCAGAGCAACTGTCATTTGCAAGAATACCTCTAATAATAATATAAAACAGATTGTAAAAACATGCTATTGTTACAATCTCACAGGTTGGCACATTTTAAATCAATTGTAATTGATAAACTAGGACAATAATCTAGAACACTGAAGTTGCTATGCTGATATTTTACCCAGGGTTGGTTACTTTTGGTCTTGGAGCAGACAAGAGTTTACTTCTATTCAGGTGGGGCTTCTCAGTTTCATATATCACAGGGAACTTAAAGAACAAAGGATACTAATTGCCTACAATAACTCAATATACCAAGTTATTCTGGAGACTGGAGATTTTCTTTGAAAATTCAGCAAAATGCAGTGAGGCATTGGCACAATTACCACACTAGTACAATTGTGCAGAAACACTCCTAATTGAATATGGACTGACTGATACATGATGTCATGTGTTATCATATGTTTGATGAAAAATACATTGATCAGCTAAAAGCCTTTTTCTACAATCCTATCTTCATCTTTGAACTTCAAAAATAGTAATCAATAAGGCCACATAATTTGTGAAATTAAATATGCAAAACAATTTGCCTTTGGCTTCTGAACTAACATTGGCAGCTTTTGGAGATTTTTTTTGTCAGTCTACTAACTACTGTAAAGGCAGTAATCAACTGAGCTAATATTTATTGGTCAGGTGCATCCATGTCGTTTTACATGATGCAGCTCTATCTAAACCAATGTTTACCTCTTGATTTCCGCCTGCACTTATGTCTGGGTTTTCGAGAAGGAAAAAGTTGGTTATGGACTAAATGCAAGAGATAAATCAGAGAAGAGTGATTATAAGTGTAAAAAATAGAAAGGAACAATGAATAGAAAGGACACATTTGTATGCACTATTGAAGTAATATATAAGGAAAAGATGCTGGTTATGGTTATATTCATGCAATATAATTAACAAATTTGACAAAACAAGTATCTTTTTCCATATAGAATACTTCAGACCAAATGAAAGTTTGAAGCATTTAAAAATATCAAAACTGGTCTGCTACCACTTTTAAGTAAACAATATTAAACCACCAATGATATCATCTTTAATGAACAGGTTTTTAACAGTGTTATTCCATACAGAAAAGACTGTTTCAAATTGTGTAATTTCATATAGTAAAAGGATGGCAAGAGGAGGAATGAGCTGATTAGGGACCAAAGAGGGGATTTATGCATGGAGGCAAGGAGATATTAAGTACACATTTCGGGTGCATTTAGAGAGGTCTGAGTAACATGGGGTCTGGTGGGATGTGTGGCAGAATGAGGCACCAAGTGCAGTGAAGCTCATCTCAACATCAGGATGATCTCGCTCCATCTTTGATACATTTCACAATAAGCATGGTGGCATTCTTGCTCGGCAAGAGCAAGATATCATTGGATAGTCATTATTGCTTGTTAAACACTTTATTAACACCAAAACTCAATTTAAAAAAAGAATTCTATTGTATCAACTTACTCTCACCTCACATCTTGGGCCAGTCCGGAGAACATTCATTAGACTGATCTGGGTATGGATTGCCTGTCTTATGGTAACAAGTGGAAGAGATTGGGCCTGTACTCATGGGAATTTAGAAGAATGAGAGGCAACCTTATTGAAATATACAAGATTTTTTAGGGGACTTGATCGGTTAGATGTGGTAAAATTGTCTCTCTTAGGTGAGGGTCTCGGGCCAGAGGATATAATCTCAGAATAAAGAGCCGCATACTTAAGACAAAGATGTGGGGGAATTTCTTCTCTTAAGTGGTAGTCAATTTGCATAATTCTTTACCGTAGAGGTCTGTACATGCTATGGGGAAATACAGAATTTTTGATCAGTAAAGGATTGAGGATAATTTGGAAAAGGCAGGAAAGTGAGGTGAACATGATTAGATCAGCCATTATTTAGTTGAATGGCAAAGCAGATTTGATGGGCTAAATAACGTGCTTCTGCTTCCTTGTCTTATGAATTCTGGGATATCCACTGGGTAGGTGAGTTGTTGTGGGTATGGCGCATGATAAGATGGGATGGAAATTGGATGACAGGTGCCATATGGGTACGGTAGGTATATAATGAAGCAAGTTTGGGAAGGTAGGATGTGAGAATTCACTATGCCTCAATGATAAAGCCTCAACAGAATGTGACTTGGCCAAAAGATTCAGCCCTTTGCATTTGTCTTTACCAAGAAAGAAGGTGCTGACCAGGTCATGGTGAAAAAGGAGGTAATTCAGACACAAAGTGGAGGTAATAGATAGACTGTCTCACCTTAAAGTTGACCTGGCACTAGGACCACATGAGTTGCATTTGAGGAGCATGAAAAGCAAAATTGCAGAGGGCACTGAATAGGATTTTCCAGCCTAGGACTCAGAGTTGGCCCATCCCATTCTCCCTTTTGATGATGTACCATGTTGGCTGATTGCTCTTTCAACAAACCATCTACTCTCCCATCTCCAGGCCCCTTTTCTTGACATGACATGCTCCTACCTTCTCAATGGAGTGTGAGGTGCAGGATGAAGGGCTTATGCCCGAAACGTCAATTCTCCTGCTCCTCGGATGCTGCCTGACCTGCTGTGCTTTTCCAACACCACACTCTTGACACTGATCTCCAGCAGCTGTAGTCCTCACTTTCCTCTGGCATCTCAATGGTGCCCTATGCTGAAAGCTCCTTGTATGTGAAATATATGGAACTTGGAGCAGCATAATAGCATGGACAGGGCATTGTTTAACCAACAGATGAGAGAGTAGGAATAAATGTGCCATTCTCAGACCGTTACAAGTGTGCATCGAAAGGATCAGTGCTGCAGCCAAGGCTATTCACACTTGATATAAATAACTTGGATATGGTATGGGGAGCAAATATAATATTTCCAAACTTGCTGTTACACAAAACTGGATAGGAACCTAAGTTGTGAGAAGAATGAAAAGGGGATTCAAGGGGACTTGGACAAACTAAGTCAATGGTTAAGGAAGATGATTGTAAATGTAAATATGAATTATCCACTTTGGTAGGAAAAACAGAACCACAAAATTTAAATATTGAGGCTGGGGAGTGTTGATGTCTAGACAGATCCAAGGTCTCCTTCCTTTTCAGTTACTAAAAGCTAGTACACTAATGTAGCAAACAAATAAGGCAGCAAATGGTATGCTGATCTTCATTGTCAGGGAACTGGAGTACAGGAGTAAAGCTGTCTTGCTAAGATTATATTGAGCCCTAGTGAATTTGCACCTCGAATACGGAGTACAGTTTCGGTCTCCATATCCAAAGATGGACACACTTAACATTGAGTACATACATCAGAGGTTCACTCAATTACAACCTGGGATGGCAGAATAGTTTTATGAGGATAGATAGAGAAAACTAGACCTGTACTTTCTTCAGGTTTTGAAGAATGAAAAGTGATCATGTTGCAACTTCAGTTCTTACCTATTGGATGTAGACAAGACGTTTCCCTGACTGGGGAAGTGTCAGAAAAGAGGTAGAAAGTGAGGTCTGCAGATGCTGGAGATCAAAGTTGAAACTTTATTGCTGGAACAGCACAGCAGGTCAGGCAGCATCCAGGGAACAGGAGATTCGATGTTTCGGGCACAGGCCCTTCTTCAGGAATGACAGGAATGCCCGAAACGTCGAATCTCCTGTTCCCTGGATGCTGCCTGACCTGCTGTGCTGTTCCAGCAATAAAGTTTCAACTCAGAAAAGAGGTAGCCCATATAAGTCTGAGATGATGAGGAATTTTTTTCACTCAAACTAGTAAATCTTGTCGTTTTCTACCTCAGAGGGCTGTGGAAGCTCAATAATTGAGTAAGATGCCAAAAACTGAAAGACTTCCAAATACAAATGACGTAGAGAGATATTGGGATAGCATGTGAAGGTTGCATTAACATGATGATCAGCCAAGGCCTAATTGAAAGGCCTAATTAGGTTCTATCCCCAACTCTCCTCTATAATGTCTCATGCATGGCTGCTGATGGGTCTTCAGTGGCCTGACCTCTTTCTTGATGGGGTGACGACTGAAACGTGTTGTAGTTTTGTTTGAAGAAAATATCCATTGGTCAATGCAAAGAGTAAATTTTCTGTTAACAAAGCCAAAGTGAATATTACTGTTTGGATGTTGCACATGGCCAGGTTCGGAGAGACAGAGCTGACTGCATAACATTAAATGATCAAATTGTGTGCGATTGTCTGACAAAGGGGTACTTATAAAGTGTATCACATTGAGATCTGTGCTTTTGATGGGCATTATAAAGAGAGGGATACAGTGCAAAAGCCAAAAGGTTTTGCTCAACATACATAAAACACTTCAACCCAAATATCATTATGGCTTCCAATTCTGAGATGTGAGAGGAGGATTAAGGGGCTGGGGAATTAGGGAAACAGAAACAGGCAACACACCAGGGCTTATGATCTCTTTCTGGACCTGAGCAGACCTGCAACAAAAATACTATACCCTGAACTGGAATGGAGAAGGGAAAGGAAGGAGGAATGGGGAGGAGAAGTCAGAGTACGTTTATATAGCTCTTGGCCAAGTGCAGGGCCATGGTAAATTATTTCAGTTATTTTCTTACATTCATAGTGCAATTACCATTGCAATGTAGTGCAACTAAGAGAGTTCATTTATGAAAATGTTCCACAATTAGCTTTACAATAAATGACCAGATTATCTAAATTAGTGGTGTTAGAGTGAGAAATATTATGCTTGCAGTCAAATGAACTTCCCTTCCCTTCTTTGAATAGTGCCATAGTTCTCAATGCACTGAATAAGTCTTGTCCAAAAGACAGTACCTCATCACAGCACAAGTTGCTCCATGAAATGAATTCACTGAGTATTACAATTCTGCATTCCTACCATTCACTCACTAAGTGGAGATGGTGGCATAGTGATAGTGGTCCAAGCTAAAGAGGTGCAGCCATTGGTTCAAATTGCACTAAGGCAACTGGTGGAATTTAAATTCAACTGACTAGTTTTCAATTCTAGATTTAGTCTCAGTAATGGTGACCATGAAACCATAACTGATTATCACTAATTTCCAGATCTGGCTGACATGCGACTCCAGTTCCACAGTAATTCTCTTAACTGTGCTCTGAAATGGCCCCAGTGAACCATTCGATTCAAGGGCAACTACATGAGGACAACAAATATTGGTCTTGTCAGCAATGCTCACATCCCATAAACTAAGTAAAATACCTTGGAAAAAATGTGGCTTTTCCAACTACTTTGTGCAAACTGCTTGAAAAATGATTTATTATTGGGTGCTTATAACTTGGAAAAACAATATCAGGAATTAGCTTCACCTCTGTTGTTGAAAAAAGATGTTTTATTGCTTTTATATCAGAAACAAGTAAAAGTTAGCTGTAAATGAATGAACTCAATTTAGAAATAAGTTTCATGGTATTATAAGGATAATGCTTTAATCACTACAACTGCACTCCTACCTGTAAGTTGGGGTACATATGGCACTGACAGCCTCTCCACACTGTAGCCACTGCCAGCCAGCGCATCTGCAATCTTGTTTTGCAAGAAAAGACAACTTTTGTCTTGTATCTCGAGGGTTTTGGGCAATCTATTGACAAAAAAAATTAACATTGCATATATTGCATAATTGATAAAAGCTCCTGTAACAATCTTTTGCAAAGTAGATTTACAGAGCAAGTTCACAAAATGATAAAGTTGTAAAAAAAAAATTGATCTTCAAAATTTGGTAAATATGAATATGATCTAACTTTTATTCACTGAATTAAAGTTTAAATCTGCACAACTGCCCAAGTATGCCACTGAAAAATTCATATTTTATAAACCATCAAAATCAGGGCATGAAAATAAAGTTTCTGTAGAAGATGTAAGTGCTCAAAGTGCTGTGTTACTGTATTGCTAACTTTGTCATGGCCACAGGGAATGAAGAGAAATCTCAGAAAATGTATTCTATAATTTTGTGCTTTATTTTAAAAACGGGAAACCTGGCTGGACTCAAAAAAGCTGAAGTTGATGACATTATCATATTTCCAGAATCTTCTAAATGACCTGCATTGGCATTCCAGCTATAGTCAAAAGATGGTATTGTTGGAAGCTGAGATCATGAAGGGATTGGACAGGATGGAAGACCCAGAGGGCATTTCCTCCTTTGGAGATGAAAACTAGAGAATATAGTTTATGAATAAGAGATCTCCCTTTAAGACAAAGTCATGGAGTCACAGAGATGTACAGCATGGAAACAGACCCTTTGAACCAACCTTGTCTATGCTGACCAGAAATCCTAACATAATCTAGTCTCATTTGCCTGCACTTGGCCCATATGCCAGAAACCCATCCAGATGCCTTTTAAATGCTGCAATTGTACCAGCCTCCCCCACTTTCTCTGGCAGCTCATCCAATACAGATATCACCCACCGTCTGTAAAAGTTGCCCCTTAAGTCTCTTTTATATCTTTCCCCTCTCACCCTAAACCTCCCACACCCCATGGAAAAGACCATGTCTATTTATCCTATCCATGCCCCTCATGATTTTATAAAACTTTATAAGGTCACTCCTCAGCCTTCGATGCTCCAGGGAAAACAGTCCCAGCCTCTTCAGCCTCTCCCTATAGCTCAAATCCTCCAGTGTGGGTAACATCCTTGTAAATTTTTTTTGAACCCTTTCATGTTTCACAACATCCTTCTGAAAGGAAGGGGACCACAATTGCACATATTCCAAAAGTGGCCTAACCGATGTTCTGTACAGCTGCAACATGACCGCCTAACTCCTGTACTCAATACTCTGACCAATAAAGGAAAGGTCTTCTTCACTATCCTATCTATCTGCGACTCCACTTTCAAGGAGCTCTGGGCACTTCAAGGTCTCTTTGTTCAGCAACACTCCCCAGGACCTTACCATTAAGTGCATAAGTCCTGCTCTGAGTTGCTTTTCCAAAATGCAGCACTTCGCATTTAAATTTTCTTCACTGGATGATAGTGGATGCTGTGTTTTTAATTTTATTCAAGGCTGATAGAGATAGATAGTTAAAGGACTAGTAAGTAGAGTGTCATGGGATGCTGATAGAGAAGTGGAGACCACAGTCAGATTTTTAAAAATTAATTCATGGATATTAGCTATCACTGGCTGAGCCAGCATTTGTTGTGCATCCTGAGTGGCCCTTTAGAAGGTAATAATGTGCTGTCTTCTTGAATTGCTGCAGTCCATTTGCTGTCAGCACACGCACAATGCTGTTAAGGGAGGGAGCTCCAAAGCTTTAACCTAACAGCAGTGAGGGAACGTTGATACATTTTAAGATAAGATCAGCCCTGATCTTATTGAAATGGTGGTGCAGGTTTGAAGGGCTAAAATGGTTTGCCCCTGTTGCTACATATGACCAATCAGTAACGTTCAGTGATCATACTATTATCCATCAGCTGAATGAATAACAGTAAAACAAAGCTATCAGAATCTTTAGTGGTGAGGTTATTTTCCATCAAAATCATGGTTCCAAAAATAAATTCCAGAGAGCCTAAAGTAGTAAAGTTTGGGATAAAGTAATACAGGAAAAATAAATGTCACCAGCAACCTTTCATTCAAGTGAAATATATACACAAAAGAATTAATGAACACAGCGAAATTGATCAGGCTGGATTCCAACATGGTAAACTGAAAAGTCAGAACCTCATTACTGCCAACAATGATGAACTATGATAATCAAAGATCATGTGCTGTTTGAGTGATGATATTCAAATCCTGGCACTGACACTAAATTTTAATTTTGCATGAAGCTCTACAGACAATTAACAATGATCAATGTTTTGCTTATGAGTAAAATGTCCAAAAGCAAAAATCAGATCAATTATAATGGCGGTCTACATCTAGAATGCTAACTCAAAGGCTCACAGTGAAGTCTAAAACTAGAAAACTGTATTTTTTTGTTTTTTGCTACTAAACATCCAGGAATCAACATTTCATTATTAGCAGCAATGACACTCCTTTCAAATTATAAGGTATTCATGGAACTGCTTAGAGATATAAGGATATTGCAGGATCTTTGATCTTGCTTTAGGAAAACAAAAAGTGTACATGAATCTTCGATGATTTGTACTTGTCTATAATGTCCTACATTCTTCTGACATCAACAGCAATTTGCATTAATATAGCTGCCCTCTTGACCCCTCTGTTTATTTGTCATGCTGATTATCCAACAACCAGTAATGGACAAACAGAAATTTTATCCATCTAAGTACCAAGAAGATCAAAGCCATTGTCTTTAGGCTCAGGCACAAATGCATTCTCAAGCACTGATTCCATCCCTTTTCCAGGTCCTAATCTGAGGGCGAGCCAGTCCTTTTAAAATCTCATCACTTATCTTAAATGACTATAATGTCTATGTGCACCAACCTGTTCAGGTTTAGAAAGATGATACAGTGATAATGCCATATGTCTACTAGCTCAGAGGTACAGAGACTAATGCTCTGAAGATAATGGTTCAAATCCCACCTGATGGAATTTGAATGCAATGAATAAATGTCTAATAGACAGCTCATCTTGGTAGTAGTCACCATGAAACAATTGTCAATTATTTACTAATTTCTTTAGGGCAGGAAACCTACTGCCCTTTCCATGATCTAGCCTATATGTGATGCCAGACCCACACCGATGTGATTGGTTCTTAACCATCTTCTGAAATGGCCTAGCAAGCTAGTCAGTGCAAGGGCAATTAGGGATAGGCAACAAATGCTGACTTTGATAGCAACAGTCATATCCCATGAAAGAATTTTAAAAAGCCAGAGAATTGATGTGACATGGCACACAAGCCGAACACAGAACTAGGTGGATTTCAGATGGCCTTTTTTGCTTTACATCAGGTCAAGTTATCTTCCGCAAAATGCTGGGCCTTGCAACGAGTGCAAATTTTCTGCAAATTCTTCGGGAAATCTTGTGTAAGGATCAGGAACACTCCAAACAAAATAATTGGATGATATATCTCAGTCACTATGCTCTCTTAGAACATTTTTTTACAACTCTCCCGTGACAGGATACTCTTTCTGGTAGATAGAAGCAACAAAATGGGCGACACGGTGGCACAGTGGTTAGCACTGCTGCCTCACAGCGCCAGACACCGGGTTCAATTCCCACCTCAGGCAACACTCTGTGTGGAGTTTGCACATTCTCCCTGTGTCTGCGTGGGTTTCCTCTGAGTGCTCCGGTTTCCTCCCACAATCCAAAAATGTGCAGGTTAGGTGAATTGGCCATGCTAAAGTGCCCATAGTGTTAGGTGAAGGGGTAAATGTAGGGATTGTGTCTGGGTGGGTTGCGTTTCGGCGGGTCGGTGTGGACTTGTTGGGCCGAAGGGCCTGTTTCCACAAAAAAATTTTTAAAAATGCTGGATTGTAATGATTGCAAAAGACAAGCTGATCATGCTACCAAGCTCAGTATTTCTCTATGTTCATAATTCTTTACTAATACATTTCGTAATTAGGCCAATTAAACAAAACATGCATACATATACAGAATGAATCTAAATATAGCTATTTCAATTAATTTCTGAATTTCAGGATTATTTCTATTATTTAAGTACATAAAGAATTTGATACTATATTGTATCAAGGCCTGCTGACAAGCACAATTACTTGTTTTCATCATAACACTGCACGGTTAATTCCTGAATGTTAAACACAGTTCTACCATTATCGATTTTACATTTAAATTGAATAAAATCAAGATTTGGCGAGATCAATTCACAAGGCTCCAGAAATCACAAATTCCTTTGATCAAAATAAACAAAAGACTAATTGACAAAATAACACATTTACCCGTACTTTTCTCTGCAGATATATTCAGGCAAAAGATATGATGCCTCTTTGCTTCTCACTTCAATCACCTTGAAAAAGCAGAGGAACTGTGTTGTATTAAAGTGGGATAGTTTTGATCATCACCCAAAAACATTAAAACTAAATGTATAATATCATCAAATGAAACTTGAATCCAAGTAAGATGATGCTCATACAATAACTGAGTTTTCTTTGCGAATATGCAAATAATTCCCAAGTTATGAAGATAATGTCCTAGCTCTATGGATTAGATTTATCAATTTAGAATTACATATTTTACTTAATGCTGCAATGAGGTTTTGTGGCTGAGAACTATAAAGTTTAACAGAGAAATCAAGAACTGAAAACCATGAAATAAAACAAAGTGATGAAGACTGCCCAGTTATCTGAATCAACAGTCACAAGTTGCTCATTTATAGTTTCCTATGAAATAGATATTTTACAGTCTCCTGTTGTGTATCCCAACATAGAGTCTGCTCAAGTAAATGGGTTAACACTGGGTACTGCAGAAATTGCATTCAGGTTAAGGATACCCAAGGTTCAGTTCATGGGTTTAAATTTCCATAAACTACTGCAAATTACCACCCGAGCTCTGCAGGAATTTGGCAGCCACTGCTGCTCCTTTCCCATCAAGAATATGGTTTTGCAGGCACATTGACAATTTCTCTCTCACCAGCATATATTATACAGCAAGTCCTCTTTAACTACAACATGCTCACACAGCAGCATTGCCTACATTTAAAAAAAATGTTTGTAAAGGAAGATAATATCTGATATAAATTGGCAAGTGATACCTTGCCAATTGTAAAACACTCTCCCAATATTATTTTGAAGTACTGTTCTGTGGGAACCAGCAATTATCTGATATCTTATTGAAGTGACTGCTTTATGTAAGTCTAGATTGCAATAGACAATAGGTACAGGAATAGGCCATTCCGCCCTTCGAGCCTGCACCACCATTCAATATGATCATGGCTGATCTTCCTTAATCAGTATCCCGTTCCTGCCTTATCTCCATAACCCTTGATTCCACTATTAGAATTAAGCCACCAACCTTATTAACATGTTGACAGAAAGCTGGCACTGCAATCATCTGACTCAGAAAGTTCAAGTATGCAGCCACCAGAGCCAATATGGCACAACGATTGTACACAGGTAAGTTATCTTCATTAGTAACAGCTAAGTCCTAGAGCGAAACATAAAGATGTCACTAGAAGTAACGTAATTACTAAATCTTTTCAGAATGATGTTCTAAAAGTTTTAACCTTTAGCAAATCAGAAAGATACAGCAAGTTAATATTTTACTACTGATGTATGGTAATGCCCTGCTGAATTTTAATGTGAAATGCATGCCTTACAATGGCAAGCATATATGAATTATGAAGGTCCTTATGAATAAAGTTAACTCAATGATATATAGCTGTTGGTGGAATGGTTCCTGTTGTGCATATTAGCAAACAATGAAAAAGATGGTTAGAAACAGTTACCATCATGAGGAAGTTATGAAGTTATCTTCAAACAAATTAATAAAACACTCTTCAAAAGTCACTGCAAACAGTTCAGTTGAAACATATGCCTTCAAGTAATATTGAAGACCAACGAAATTGCCTATTCAAAATTCAAAGTAACTGTACCTTTATGTCTGTAGTTTGCTGTAGGTTGCATTGATTTACCAAAACCAGCCGAACCAATGCAAAACATCGAGGAATGCCACGTGCGAATTATAACCAATGCAAATTAATATGTTGCAAATTTTGTTCTAGTTTGAAGCAACATCAGGCTGGAAGCTACATCCACTGCCCAAATCAAATCAATCACTATTAGAAATTCCTGCCAATTGCAGGTTTTCACAAGTATTTTTATAATTAAATATTTAAGCTGTAAATGCATTTGAAGTTAGAAATGCGAATTTACTTGAAATTTGAAAATTGGATGGATTTGCTTAATTTTTAAAAAGACTCCCTTTTAGTTACTTAAAATCAGCTTATCCACAGATGCTGACATATTTGAAAAATATTCATCTTTTGTGATAAACTGATCTTTTGCAATGATAAAATTGCACTAGATTATCACTCAGACAGGTAAAAGAAATTTATTTAATTGCAAATTTAAAAAAACTGCTGCATGGGACAGTTCAAGGAGATTTTATGTTCGACAATGTGCAACTGGGTTTGAATGGAAATTGAGAAAAAGCTTGGCCTTGCAAAGCTTATTCTGAATGCAATCTGCAATGGGATCGCCAGTTGTGTCTTTGGAGGCTAATCTTAGCCTGTATTGCTAGTATAACAGCCAGTTGACCCAGTATTCAATGTTCTGTAATAGAAGCTTATAATTTAGAATTTAAAGTGGGAGTACGGCTCTTTTTAAAAGTTAATCCATAGCTGACAATTAGATTTAGAATGCAATTGTAAGGTTTACAAGATTATGCAGCATAGACATTGTCTCGTTTCAACATACAGTGTAGATATGCCTAATAAGCTAGGCTGTGTAAACAGCAACATATTAAAAATTACTAAGTGCCTATTTCAGAACACTAAAACAAGACACTTTTCCAGTTTACAGTACCTGTATACCAAGAGCAAGCCGAATCAAGTCTATGATGACCTCGTCATTGGCCAGTTCAATGGTGATGAGCAAAAGAGCAACAAAAAGAGATTCAAAGTTTTTCTGTTCATTATCATCTTCTTTACAACCCATATAAATGTGTCTGTATAGCTGCTGTCCTTGCTGAAAACAAATACAGTAAGAATAAATTTCAAGGTCTTTTTAATCAGAAAAAAATGAACAACACTTTAATGAGCAAATGTGCTTGAACAATTAACAGTCATCTAAGAACACACACCCCTGTATTTCTGATCATTCAAATGTTTATGCTGAAAAGTATGCTAAGATTAAACTTCAACTGCTAAATGATTTCCTGCACCAACAATTAACTGAATAGAGGGTATACTATGGTATACCTCTGCGTTGTTTAGATTTGAGCACTGGGATCTGAGAATACTGAGGAGGAAGATCAAACAGGGTGATAAAAATTATTTGCACTTTTTACAGCTTGTACTGTTCATTATTTTGGACAGTTGCCTTCTAATTATTTCTAAAAAGAGATTCTATTTTTGTTAGCAATCGGAATTAATTTTTTTCTCATTACGCTGAGCAACCTAGCAATTATGCTTGACCTTTTACACAATTAAAGCCACAAGCAAATTATCTTCTTTGAGTTTTGTTTAAATCACTGCCAGTGATAAAAGGGTGGCCTGCAGATGAGAAAAAAAATGAATCTGAGGAAATTAAGTTTTTACCATAGAATTAAATGCAAAGCATGTTTTATTACCAAAGACCAGAAGACAAAAGATTTGTAAATTTTTTTTAAAAAATCTAGACTCGAATGATAACCATGAAACTTGTTCCAATTGGTGGAAAAATTCATCTTATTCACTAATCACCTTAGGGAAAGAAATCTGCCATCTTTACCCATTCTGACCTTCATGTGATTCTAGCATTATATAACGTGACTAATGCTTAATTGTTCTCACTAACAGTTGAGAAAAGCCACTCAGTTCAAGAGCAATTCCAGATGGGCAACAAAATCTGACCTTGCCAGTGACACCCACATTGATAGGAAAAAGGTTTCCCTGAATTGCAGTTTTCAAAATAAAATGTAACACTTGGAACTCAATGTCAACTTCTTAACAGGAAAAATGCTAAGCGTGACAGATGATGAACAACTCTTACCATTAGTACTAAATTCCTGCCAATTGCTGCACATTGTTAATCATAAACTAACCTTTATTAGCCACTCAAGATTCAGCTTTGCAATTATGCAAAAGTCGAACAAATGTTCAGTTGATCATAAGATGATTCGTGATGATGAAGTCTATCCAGTATGTTCACTCAAAAGCAGTCCCTAAAAATACACTCACTTCTGCATCTTGTTTAAAAAAATTAGGGCTTTTCCTTTTATTATACGACCTCAATATTTAAAGCATGGTCAATACAAGAAAGATTCATTTTCCACAGACAAGATTTTTTGCATGGCAGGATTTCCAGCCTTGCCACTTTAAGAGGTGGAAAGGAATGCATCCTTGTCGATCATTGCACCTTCACAAATCCTCAAAGCTCCAAGGGAAATGAAGATCCTGCCTCAGGAGCTGACAACCAGTCCCAGAACTACCGCTGAAACAGGGCCAGGGTATCAGATGATCCCAAAATCATGGACTCCAGGAAAGGGCAGGACTGCCTCATGGTGAGGAGAGGAGACCTGGATAAAACAGAGTGGAGGAAAAACCCACAGTGCAAGCCATTCAGGGGCCACAGCTGGACTGAGGCACCATGGGAATTGTATGGACTTGTAAAATTCATCATGTAAACCCATCAACATGAAACATACATTATATTCCAAGTCAATATTTTTAAAGTCGATTAGGTAGTGTTAGAGGTATATGTAACCAAATCAGAATTTCCATTGGCTCCAGCAATAAGAAAGCTCTGGCATAACAGTGTTAGAGTGGTAATGAATAATTTAAATTTCAACAATGCTACAACTGAATTTCTAGAGACCAAAGGTAGAATTCCACCTGATAGGAAAAGAGTATACACCTTTGTTCACGTCAGAATTTTATTTCTCTGGAAACAAAGGTCTAGCTTGTGGGCCATTAACTTCAATCTTAGATGATTGAGAACCTGGTAATATCTCACCACGATATAGATAGCCAATCCATCTGTGCAATTTGTGACTCTCATCTAATTTACAACTATATGCTTTTGAATTTTAGTGCGGTCAGGAAGCTGGGATAGATTTCCCCTTTGCCAGCCAATCAGACAAAAGCTGTATTTACTACTAGTATTTCACATTATATTTTTAAGTATTACAAAGCAAGAGTTTAATTGCATATCCAAAAATAATTTTTCAAACATTAACCAAAGGGGAGCTTGTCATAACTGACTCCTGGCAAAATTGTTGTTCGATCCCCTCACTAATAAATATAACCAATTAGGTGTCTGTCACTGAGTTCCATAGAACTACTTGTAGCAATTTGGTCTCTGAAAGGAGAATCAATGTTGCTCACTGCAGATCCGCAATCCATAAACATACCACTTGATGATGAGGTAGATAATAGGTCCAGCTAGCTTGAACTTTGTGCTAGGGCTCTGAAAAATTATCACACCATTTCTGAAATTCAAGTCTACGAAAGCAACAGAATGATTCAAAGGCCAACTAAGTGACTAGATAGCTCTGCCCAAGATGTTATAGCAAAAAGATTAAAAAAACTGAGAAGTGACCTGCTGAGAGACCTTTAATATTATGAAGAGCATTGACAAGGTAGGTGCAGTGAAGATGTTTCCTTTTGTGGGCTCGTAAATAAAAGAGGTAATTATTAATAAATACCACAAATAATTCAGGATATATTGCTTTCCTTAGTGACTAGAATGTAGAACTTGCTATTACAGAGCAATTGAGAGAAGAACACATACAAGATAAGCACATGTGCAAGATAGGAACAGGGACAACATAAGATGTGACAAGGCTCTTGTAGGGAATAAACACCAGCACAAATATCTGTTGGTCAAATGGTCTATGTTGTAAAATTCAAACTAATATAATAATTCATTGATTTTTATCCAATGATCAGCAAGTCAGAACTCTCAAATGTTTGTCTAACTATACTCAGTTAAGAAACTATTGCTTACAGGAGAAAAGAGCAGAAAAAATACTTTCATAAAAAGGAATACATTTCAAGAACATTTAAATTAATTTGAGTTCTAACCTGAGAAACAGTAATATGAATCTAGTCTGAAACAAATTGAAAAACCACAAGAACCCATCAATTTATTAGATTGAAAAACTAATGAAAACACTAACCATTCCTTCAACATTTCAAATTAGCTGTTCAGTTAAGCTTAATGAGATTGCTTAATTGCATCTTTAATTACCTTTTTCATAAAACTAATGTCTTGCTTTGAGCTCTTGTCTCTTTTTATCTTCAATGCTGAAACATCGGGGATGACTCTTCGAAGAAAAGAATGGTAATATTACTACAGATCACTGCAAATAAAAACAAGACCAGAAACAACATGCTAAACCTTAAACATGTTTTTGAAATAATTTTATAGTACTGGACATAACTAGTGACACAAGTAATGCCAACAGGTACATGCTTTATGTAAAATTAAAGAAAACAAATTTAATTTGTCACTAAACATTCCTGTATACCATAACATTATAAACAAACAAAAGTAGAGTTAAGGGATCAAATGTAGGCAGATGTGATATAAGAAAGATAAGAGGTGAAAATAGCAATATGGGAATTAACGGTAAGAGAAACCTCGGATTACACCAACGACCAAGACCACATATAACAGGACAACAAAAAAGACAAAACTAAAGGCTCTGCATCTGAATACATGTAGCATTCATAACAAGGAAACAATACTTGTATTGTCAGTAAACAAACTGATAGCACATATTGAAGTAAATGAACCATGACAAAATCATGGCAAAGGCTGTGTCAGGACACATAATGAAGCTTGGTAAAGATTGAAGGCAGCACTATTAATAAAAGATGGCATTTGTGCAATAATTAGAGATGACCTTGCCTCGGGATATCAGGATGTGGAATTGGTTTCAGTTGACATAAGGAACATGATGGAAAAGTCCCTTCTGGGAGTAGTCTACAGCCCCTCTAATGGTAAACTTAATATCACCGAAATACATAATTGTTATGATGCAGAAGGAGGCCATTCAGCCCACTGTGCCTGCACCAATTCTTCAAACAAACATCATTACCTCGTGCCAATCTCTGTCTTGCCCCTGTAGTCTTGCACACTCTTTCTATCCATATAATCATCTAATGTCCTCTTGAATGCCTTAACTGAAACCATCCCTATCACATTTCCAGGCACTACATTCCAAACCCTAACTACTTACTGAATGGATAGGTTTTTTCTCACATTACCCTATGCTTCTTTTCCATATTCCTTTTGAATCTACACCCTCTCTTTATTGTTCCTTTTGATGTGGGTCCAAATGTACAAGAGGAAACACTGGGTGCCAGGACCAAGTGAAGTCCCACAAGTTATTACCGTTCAGAGACTCGACCCGAACTGTTAAGCTCCTGGATGAGAAAGGACAAACTGCCCTTCTTTTATCACCCACTCCCTCAGCTGGTCTCAATAAAGTTAACTTATCAAGGATATTCTCCCTTGAACATGTTTCTCCCAGATCAAAGGAATTTATGTTTTAAAAGGAGCTGATTTAACTAGGCCTCCACAGAATAACAAAAGAGTGGGTTTTTCATTACTAAGAACATAAATAAATAAATCACTAACACACATACAGACTGATTAGAAATGAGAAGTGAGTTCCAAGGAAGGATAAAATGGTGCACAGATCAGTCTCTATGGGCAATCTGAGTTGATTTTGGTTTTTGATTCCAGTTTGGCTGATTTCCTTTGATGGTGGTTGGATGGCAGCATTTAGACAAAGAGTCTTCCTTTTGTCCTGATTCTTTCATTGGCATGCTAGTTTTGTAGCACTCATAATAAGAAAGCTCTTAACCTATAACTGAGGGGTGATTAATGAGTGGTTCTTTAAATGTGACCTTAACAACATACTTATGCTCAAACCCAGGCTAACACACAGACCGCTGCCTCTTTTCTCCTCATATTCAGTAATAGATAACTCCCAGGAGATTACAGTTTAGCTGATACTGCATTTTCCCCATTTAAGACCATCCCTTTGAAGCTTCCTTGATGTCTCTTCAGTATGACATTAGAGGGTTTCTCCCCTAACAGCCATTGAACTCATATTGACAGTCATTTGTTTAGCTGGAGCAGCCCTCTTCTTAAAAAAGAAATGCATGATGGAATTAAGAGTTCAATCTGCCCAAAACTGATCTGAGGTAACGATCCATGGTCATGACAATTGTGATGAAGAGTTTGCAATAATCAAGGTGATTTTAATCTGCATGTAAACTGGAAAATAGACACTAACAGCCTGACAGAAAAGTTCATCAAATGCTTTTGAAGTAGATTCTAAGAGCGGTACGTTTTGGAAACAACCAGACAGATGGTTATAATAGATTTGGTAAAACTAATCAGGTATATATAGAGCAGTGGCAAACTGAATTCAAATCAGAAAAGTTGAAGTAATACACCTGGGGAGAGCTAACAACACAAGAGATCACACTGTGAACAGTTGGACCTTGGACAGTATTGGAAATCAGAGGAACTTTGGCGTGTATATCCACATATGGTCACAGAATCTCTACTGTTGGAAAGAGGCCATTCAGTTCATTGAGTCCGCACCAAACCTCCAAACAACACCCCATCCATACACAGTTCCCCTAACATATCCCCATAACTCCACATTTACTATGGCTAACCCACCTAGCACATCCCTGGACAATAGATAATTTTTCAACATGTTTATCCACCTAACCGTTAGACAGATATCTGAAGTTAGCAGTTTAAGTAGAAAAGCCGATAAGACACCATATAGGATACTTGGCTTGATTAGCTGAAGCATAAAATACCAGAGCAATGGGGTTATGATAGAACTGCATAAAACCCTGGCTAGGTTACAACTGGAGTACTGCAAATAGTTCTGGTCACATAATAGAAGGATGTGATTGCACCAGAGGATGCAGAGGAGATTCGCCAAGATGTTGCCTGGGATAGAGGATCTGATCCATGAGGAAAAAACTGGACTTGTTTTCTTTGGAGCAGTGAAGGTTCAGAGAAGATGTGAGGGGGCATAGAAGAGCAAGACAGAAAGGCATTGTTTCCCTGCTCATAAGGGGTCAATAACCAAAGATTTAAAATAAGAGGTAGAAAGCCAAGAGGGGAGTTAGGGGGATATCTTTACACCCAGATGATTTGAAGAAGTCTGGAACTATGCCTGAGAGGATGGTTGTATTAGAAACACTCTCAGCATTTAAGCAGAATTTAGACATTTACTGGCATTGCCATAAGTTCCAGGGTATGGAGAAACTGAGGACTGCAGATGCTGGAGATCAAAATCAAGAAGTGCGGCACTGGAAAAGCACAGCATATCAGGGCAGTATATAAGCAGCAGGAGAATTAATAACCTCAGAGTAAAGACACCCAAGGTAGCACCAACCACAATATCATTACTTTCTACACCCCTTTTGAAAGAGAGAACCGGAGTGTTTGAAAGCTAAATGTAGATTAACATATGGGATGTGAACTGGCACATTAAGCTACAGGATAAATCAATAGAGGCACAATGGTGAAGGGACTATTTTGGAATATGTCTCTTCTTACTATAAAGAAACATGCTAAGCTGATTCGGAATTGTAAGCTGTAAAACGTGCTCTTTTATCTCTTCCCTCTTCACTGCCCCAGGCTCTAAGCATACCTTTCAGGTGAAGCAGTGGCTTACTTGCACTTCTTTATACCTAGTTTAGTGTATTCATTGCTCACAGTGCGATCTCCTTTCCAATGGTGAGACCAAATGCAGATGTGGTGACCACTTTGTGGAACACCTTCAAGTGTCTTGTTAGAACTGGTTTGGTGTCAGCAAAGGCATGTATTTTCAACTATATACATCTATCCTTAACAATTCTTGATATTTAATTTCTCCTTCACTTCCAAAAGCACCTCCCTTTGTTTTTTGCTCTGCTCCACTTGCTCCTCCTCCCCCCCTTTGTTAACAGCGTGAAAACCACCTTCGATTCCAGGAAAGAGTCATTGGACTCAAAACCTTAACTCATTTTCTCTTTCCACAGATGCTGCCAGACCTGCTGCATTTCTGTTTACATTCTAAAGGAAGGACTCACCATCCTAAAAAGTTAGGGAAAGTGTCAAACTCAAGGAAAAAGCATAACTGCACAAAGATGAAGTCATGTGATTGGCAAGAATATAAAGAACAGCAAAGAATACCAAAAGGTTAATCATGAGTAAGAAGTTAGAGCATGACAGAAGGCAAATTAGCAATCCAAAATCAGAGAGCAAGAGTTTCCAGAAGTATTTAAAAAGGAAAAGAAAACAAACAAATTGCTGGAGAAACTCACCAGGTTCGGCAGCACCTGTGGAGAGAAAGTAGAGTTAATATTGACTCCAGTGACCCTTCTTTGGAACTAATCCAAAGAGGGGTAATTGGACTTTCTTCTCCACAGATGCTGAAAAAACCCAGCAGGTTTGGCAAAAAACATTTTTTTATTTTTTTTTTTTTTACAGTTTTCAGTATCTGCAGTTCTTTGTTTTAGAAAAAGACCAAAAAATGGTAAAGTGGATTCTAGACTTGTAGAGGGAGAATGGGGAGTTAAAATTAGACAATAAGGTTATGGCAGATGAAATGAACAAATACTTTGCTTCTTTTCTTCACTTCAGAGGAAACAAAAACATTCCACTAATAACTGTAAATCAGGCAGAAAGGAGAGAGGAACCTAATGAAATTGCAATGATGAGGGAAGCAGTACTACATAAATCAATAAAGTTGCAGGCTAACAAGTCTCTGGATTTCGTACATTGATCTTCATTCCCCAAAATGCCCTCAATTCAGGTTTCGATTCCATCAGAATGGCAAGTAGCAAATATAACTCCAGAATTATATTTGTAGATACATTGTTGTGGGTTCTGTTCGCCAAGCTGGGACATTTCATCCCCTGTCTAGGTGACATCCTCAGTGCTTGGGAGCCTCCTGTGAAGCGCTTCTGTGATCTTTCCTCCGACATTTGTAGTGGTTCGAATCTACCGATTCCAGTTGTCAGTTCCAGCTGTCCGTTGCAGTGGTCAGTATATTGGGTCGATGTGCTTATTGATTGAATCTGTGGATGAGTGCCATGCCTCTACGAATTCCCTGGCTGTTCTCTGTTTGGCTTGTCCTATAATAGTAGTGTTGCCCCAGTTGAATTCATGTTGCTTGTCATCTGAGTGTGTGGCTACTAAGGATAGCTGGTCGTGTCGTTTTGTGGCTAGTTCATGGATGCGGATCATTAGCTGTCTTCCTGTTTGTCCTATGTAGTGTTTTGTGCAGTCCTTGCATGGGATTTTGTACACTACATTAGTTTTGCTCATGCTGGGTATCGGGTCCTTCGTTCTGGTGAGTTGTTGTCTGATAGTGGCTGTTGGTTTGTGTGCTGCTATGAGTCCTAGCGGTCGCAGTAGTCTGACTGTCAGTTCGGAAATGCTCCTGATGTATGGTAGTGTGGCTAGTCCTTTGGGTTGCGGCATGTCCTCGTTCCATTGTCTTTCCCTTAGGCATCTGTTGATGAAATTGTGTGGGTATCCGTTTTTGGTGAATACATTGTAGAGGTGTTCTTCTTCCTCTTTTTGCAGTTCTGGTGTACTGCAGTGTGTTGTGGCCCTTTTGAATAGCGTCTTGATGTAACTTCTTTTGTGTGTGTTGGGGTGATTGCTTTTATAGTTCAGGACTTGGTCTGTGTGTGTGGCTTTCCTGTGTACCTTTGTGGTGAATACTCCATCAGATGTTCTCTGTATCATCACGTCTAGGAATGGGAGTTGGTTGTCCATTTCTTCCTCTCTAGCGAATCGGATTCCTGAGAGTGTGGAGTTGATGATCCAGGGTGTGTTCTCTATTTCTGTGTTTTTAATGATTACAAAGGTGTCATCTACATATCTGACCCAGAGTTTGGGTTGAATTTGCGGTAAGACTGTTTGTTCTAATCTTTGCATTACCGCTTCTGCTATGAGTCCAGAGATGGGTGAGCCCATGGGTTGATTTGTTCATATATTTTGGTTGTTGAATGTGAAGAGTGTTGTGAGGCATAGGTCCAGTAGTTTGAGTATGCGATCACAGAAGCACTTCACAGGAGGCTCCCAAGCACTGAGGATGTCACCACAACAATGAGCACCCGAGCTACAAATCTTCTCACAAACTTTGTAGATACATTCTATTTTGCTCAAAAAGTACACAATCTTCAGGCAGTCGATCCATGTAATATTTCATAAATTCCTTCTTTGGAAATAGAACCAGTCTGACTCAAGATTGGGACACAGGCAGACTCTAACCTCACACCTTTAATGCATTGTCTAAGCGGAGATGTCACTTTTTTTTTTATAAAACCTAAAGTTATCTCAAGAATGTCACTTAAAAGAAGTTTTGGGATCACATATTAAAGAACTGAAACTTGCAACCAATTCTAAAAGTTGCAAGACTTAACAGCAATCCAGGTTTGTTCAATATATCATTTCAGTTGCATGACACTATAATCTTTTGCTATAAATTCTGTGTCTTATGATCCTGGTCCACAGCTACTGGATAAAGGAACAGTGCTCAAAGCTAGTGCTTCCAAATAAACCTGTTGGACTATAACCTGGGTGTTATAACTGACAGGTTAATGTTCAAGGAGAAAGTGAGGTCTGCAGATGCTGGAGATCAGAGCTGAAAATGTGTTGCTGGAAAAGCGCAGCAGGTCAGGCAGCATCCAGGGAACAGGAGAATCGACGTTTCGGGCATAAGCCCTTCTTCAGGAATCTTCAGGACAGGTGAGGGAGTGAGGGAGTGGCATTTTTGATAAGTGATAACAGTGCTACTGTTCTTAGGGAGGATATTCCTGGGAATACAACCAGGGTAGTTATTTGGGTGGAACTGAGAAAGAAGAAAGGGATGATCACTTTATTGGGATTGAATTATAGACCCCTAATACTCAGCAGGAAATTGAGAAACAAATTTGTAAGGAGATTTCAGTTATCTGTAAGAATAAAAGGGTGGTTATGGTAGGGGATTTTAACTTTCCAAACATATAACCTGGTGTTGTGTAATTTTTAACTTTGTCCACTACTTAAAGAGGAAGAGAGATGTAAAACAGGAAACTATAGGGCAGTTAGTTTGACATCTGTTGTGGCATAGGTATTGAAATCAATTTAGGGGATTATAAGTTTTTCTAAATGCATAATTAAGGTAACCAGAAAGAATCAGAATGGTGTCAAAGAAAAACCATATGTGACTATTGGATTGCAACACCAAATACAACTCACAATGAGCACGAGCAAATGTGAATTTTTTAAAAAAAACTGCAGCCATTCACTGCAGAGTGTTCTCAGTTCACAGCAGTATCTTCTTTTAGTTCACAGTCAAAAGTAAAGAAAATAAAAACTATGATCTTTAGAGGATGTGTAAATGGGCCTTTTCTGATTGGTAGGATGTGATGACCAGAATCCTGCAAGATTTTGCATTGAGGCCTTAATTTGCTACAATATGTCAATGACTTAGATGTGGGGAACAAAAGCCTCATGGTTAAGTTCACAGATGAGATCAAGAGAATTAGAAAAGTACATTGTGATGAAGAAAAAAAGAGAATCCAGACTGATACAAATAGGTGAAGTCTGGGTGGGACCCAGGGAAATAGTGAGGAAATAAATCAATCTGATACTGGTATGCTTGGGAAAAGGATTGAGTCAACAGTCAGGGCAGGCAGGGACAAAGCAGAGAGCAAGATAGGACTGATAAATTAAACTGCATTTACTTCAATGCAAGAGGCCGAACAGGGAAGACAGATGGTTCGGAACATGGAACTGGGATATCATAGCAATGACAGAAAGGTGGCTCAGGGATGAACAGAACAATGTTCCATATACAAATGCTATAGGAAGGGGCTCAAAAGAAGAGGGGGAGTGGCGCTTTTGATAAGGGGTAGCATTGTTGCTGAACTTGAGGATATTCCTGGGAATACATCCAGGGAAGATATTTGGGTGGCTATGAGAAATATGAAAGGGATGATCACCCTATTGGGATTGAATGATAGACCCACTAATAGTCAGTGGGAAACTGAGAAACAAATTTGTAAGGAAACTAGTTATCTGTAAGAATAATAGAGTGGTTATGCTAGGGGGATTTTAACTTTCCAACCAGAGACTGGGATTGCCATAGTGTTAAGGGTTTAGATGGAGAGGAATTTGTTCAGTAACTACAAGAAAACTTTCTGCTTCAGTATGTGGATGTACCTACTAGTGAAGGTGCAACACTTGACCTACTCCTGGGAAATAAGGCAGGGCAGGTGACTGAGGTGTCAGTAGAGGAGCACTTTGGGGCCAATGATCATAATTCTATTAGTTTTTAAATAGTGATGGCAAAGGATAGACCAGATCTAAAAGTTGAAGTCTTAAATTCGAGGAAGGCTAATTTTGACGGTATTAGGCAAGAACTTTCAAAAGCTGATTGGGAGCAGATGTTTGCAGGTAAAGGGACGGCTGGAAAATGGGAAGCCTTCAGAAATGAGATAACAAGAATCCAGAGACAGTATATTCCAGTTAGGGTGAAAGGAAAGGCTGGTAGGTATAGGGAATGCTGGATGACTAAAGAAATTGAGGGTTTGGTTAAGAAAAAGAAGGAAGCATATGTCAGGTATAGACAGGATAGATTGAATTAATCCTTAGAAGAGTACAAAGGCAGTAGGAGTATACTTAAGAGGGAAGTCAGAAGGGCAAAAAGGGGACATGAGATAGCTTTGGCACGTAGGGTTAAGGAGAATCCAGTGGGATTTTATAAATACGTTAGGGACAAAAGGGTAACCAGGGAGAGAATAGGGCCTCTCAAAGGTCAGCAAGGCACTCTTTGTGTGGAGCCGCAGGACATGGGGCAGACAATAAACAAGTATTTTGCATCATGTTTACTGTGGTGAAAGACATGGAAAATATAGAATATGGGGAAATAGATGGTGACATCTTGACAAATATCCATATTACATAGGTGAGGCTGCTGGATGCCTGGAAACACATAAAAGTGGATAAAATCCCAGGACCTAATCAGGTGTACCCTAGAACTCTGTGGGAAGCCAGGGAAGTGATTGCTGAGCCCTTTGCTGAGATACTTGTATCATTGATAGTCACAGGTGAGGTGCTGGAAGACTGGAGGTTGGCTAATGTGGTGCCAATTTAAGAAAGGTGGTAAGGACAAGCCAGGGAACTATAGACCAATAAGCCTGGCATCGGTGGTGGGCAAGTTGTTGGAGGGGAATCCTGAGAGACAGGATTCGCATGTATTTGGAAAGGCAAGGACTGTTTAGGGATAGTCAGCATGGCTTTGCAAATGGGAAATCATGTCTCACAAACTTGATTGAGTTTTTTGAAAAAGTAACAAAGAGGATTGAGGAGGGAAGAGCAGTAGAAGTGATCTATATGGACTTCAGTAAAGCACTTGACAAATTTCCTCATGGGAGACTGGTTAGCAAGATTAGATCTCATTGAATACAGGGAGAATTAGCCAAATGGATACAGAATTGGCTTGAAAGTAGAAGACAGAGAGTGATGGTGGAGGGTTGCTTTTCCGACTGGAGGCCTGTGACCAGTGGCGTGCCACAAGGATTGGTACTGGGTCCACTACTTTTAACCATTTATATAAATGATGTGGACGTGAGCATAAAAGGTATAGTTAGTAAGTTCGCAGATGATACCAAAATTAGAGGTGTAGTGGCCAGAGAAGAAGGTTACCTCTGATTACAACTGGATCTTGATCAGTTAGGCCAATGGGCTGAAGAATGGGAGATGGAGTGAGGTGCTGCATTTTCAAAGCAAATCAGAGCAGGACTTGGACACTTAATGGTAAATTCCTGGGGGAGGGTTGCTGAACAATGAGACCTTGGAGTGCAGGTTCATAGTTCCTTGATAGTGAAGAAGGTGTTTGATATGCTTTCCTTTATTGGTCAGAGTATTGAGTACAGGAGTTGGGAGGTCATGTTGTTGAGGTACAGGATATTAGTTAATCCACTTTTGGAATACTGCGTGCAATTCTGGTCTCCTTCCTATCGGAAGGATGCTGTGAAACTTGAAAAGGTCCAGAAAAGATTTACAAGGATGTTGCTGGGGTTGGAGGATTTGAACCATAGGGAGAGGTTGAATAGGCTGGGACTGTTTTCCCTGGAGCGTTGAAGGTTGAGGGGTGACCTTATAGAGGTTTATAAAATCATGAGGGGCATGGACAGGATAAATAGATGCGGTCTTTTCCCTGGGGTGGGGGAGTCCAGATTTAGAGAGTATAGGATTAGGGTGAGAGGGGGAAAATTTAAAAAGGGACCTAAGTGGCAACTTTTCACAGAGGGTGGTGCGTGTATGGAATGAGCTACCAGAGGAAGTGGTGGAGGCTGGTACAATTACAGCATTTGAAATGCATCTGGATGGGAATAGGAAGGGCTAAATGGATATGGGCCAAGTGCTGGCAAATGGGACTAGATTAGGTTAGGATATCTGGTCAGCATGGACGAGTTGGACCGAAGGGTCTGTTTCCATGCTGTGCATCTCTATGACTCCCTTAGTCAGTGAGCAAGATTCTGGCAGATGAAGTATAATGTTGGAAAATGTGAAGTTGTTCACTTTGATTGGAAAAATGAAAAAGCAGAGCATTACTTAAACAACTGCAGAATTTCAAGGTGCAGTGGAAATTAGGTGTTCTAGCGCATGAAGTGCAAAAGGTTAGAATGCAAGTACAGCATGTAGTCAAGAAAGTTAGTAGGACGTTGTGATTCAATTATTGGTGACTCCACATCTCGAATATTGTGTCGTTTTGATCTCTTTATTTAAGGGGAGATGCAAATACATTGGAGGTAGTTCAGAGAAAGTTTATTGGATTTACATCTGGAACAAACAGTTTAGGAACTCAAAGGTATAAGTATGCCTTTCAGCCCATTTGAACCATTGCCAATATTTAATTCAGTCATGGCTAATTGAATACTTCAATGCCTTTTAAATACCCCATCCCCCTTATCTTGTATGCCACTGGTAATTAGAAATCATCTTTACATTCTACATTTTCAAAGACAGTTCTTCCACAGGCCTCTGTGGACAACAGTACCAATGTTCACCCACTAATTAAAATAATTTTTCATCTCAGACCTAAGTAGCATCCCCTTTATTTTTAAATTGTATTCCCTGGCTCCAGATTCCTGAACTAAAGGAAACTTCTTACTTGCAATAATTGCTATTTTCAATAAGATCACTTCTTATTCTTCAAAATTTAGTGAACATGTCCCAAATTTCCTAATTTTGCTTCACTGGGCCATCCTGCCACCTCAGGAACAAGTCTGGTGAACCTTTGTAGCACTCTCTCATTGGCAATGTCTTATGCGGCTAGTTTGGACAGGCTGGGATTGTTCCCACGATAGCGAGCATGACTTCAGTGAAGTATCTTAGATCCTGAATGATCCTGATAAGGAGGTAGTGGAAAGTATATTGCCGCTCATGGGTTAGCCAAGAACTACACAGCACTGTTTTAAATTTAGGGATCAGTTTTTAAGGACAGAGATGAGCAGTTATTTTCTCACTTGGAGTTGTAAAGTTTAGGAACTATGATGCAAAGTACTGGTGGCTGGGTCATTAAATATTTTTAAAGACAGAGAAGATATAGTCTTGATAGGCAAGAGAACCTGAGGTTATTGAGGATGGGGAGGGGTGTTGCAGATGCAAATATGGAAATTTGAAACACTAATAAATCGGCCAGGATCTTAGTGAATGATGAAGCTGCTCAACGGGTTGAATGGTTTACTTTTGCTCCCTTTTAATATGTTTGCGCGTTTGTATGCATTGCCAAAGTACAAACAGAAATGGGATCTAGAAAAGTGCAACAATTATGTTTTGACTGTGTAACTTTGAAATACAGCACTGCTTCCAACCAAACTACCTTGGCTAAGTATTAAATGCAACATTTTACACTGACATACCATAAAATCAGGCTTTAGTGTTACTTATGACTCCAGCTCCAATAAGCCCATCTCTATTGCAAAACGTTTTCTGAAACGTGCTACTACACAAATTAGCTGCATCTTATATGGGCAACATAATATACCATGTAAATGAAGCAATAAGACACAATATTTAGGGAAATCTATCATACAAGAACAAACTATTGATTTTATAGTGTCTAAAAGTGCTGGTTTAGATTGAATTCCATAGTAATTCAATCAGCAGAAGTGACTTTGCATGTTCAATTCTATTCTCACTGCAAAGTATTGTTCGGAAGTTTAGTTTGCTCAAGTTCTGTGATGACTTGTATTTCCAGTTAAGATCCAACTGGAATTGTAGTATTACATCCTTTTCTTACAAACAATGCATTTTAAAAATGAACATGGTCACATTTAAGACATCCTTACTGGGAGATTATCCACATTAGAGTTTGTATTTCTCATTCAAGTGGAGCGTACATGCCTGAACAAAAGCAATAAGCATCCATACATAGTTAACTATTCTAATAAACAAGCATTTACCTCATTCCTTTGATTTTTGCCTTGTTTTCATGACGATCAATGAGACTATGTAGAATGTGCAATACAAGCTGCCTTAGCTCACTATCTTCCATTAGTGAAACAGATAGGATTGGGTCTAAAAATGGAGATGGAAGGGCAGCTGCTATACTTTTAGCCTTATATCCTGAAGTCACCTAGTAGTAATAGAGAAAGAGAAAATAGATGAATTAATTACCTAACACCATCATATAATTGCCACTGGCTTTCAAAAAGACAGGTAGAACGAGCTACCAGTCTCCCAGTTTATTTCCACGTTTCATGAATCAACATTTTGGTCAAAACAGAACAACTGAAATCAGTCAGCTAGTTCAGCAGGTCTGGCAGCATCTGTGAAGTGAAATCAGAGAGTTAACATTTTGGGTCCAGAGACCCTTCCTCAGAAAAGACTGGTCGTGGACAGAAGGCACATGCTACACACAAGATTTTTAAGATAATATGTAGACCAAATAAACTACCGAATTTAAACATATTTAATATAATTTCAAATTGTTTTCTTGAATTTTGAGTTATAAAATGTATTTTAAAACGTAGTTGTAGTGAACATCTTACAGCATATATTCGAACATCTGACTAAAATACTTAATGCCATGGAAAGATTTCAAACTGTTACTAAGCACAATGGGAAGAATTCCTAGATGATGTAAGACAAGTGTTTATACGTTTGTGTTAGCGCTGTGTTGTGATCTTCTTACTAGACCACTAAGGTCCCATTTTCTATAAATGGATTTCCTGTGCATCTGAAATAATTAACATGTAACTATTTCTGTAGCTATAGTGATTTCTTTTAAAAGTTTGTTGAGGGCGAACATTTGCATGTTGAACTCTTTTTGTTAAGAGGTCTGTTAGAAATTTTTAGGTTTCAGAAGTTTATTTTTAAAGCACAAGGAAAACACTCAACGTAGAGAGAAACTTTGAGATTTTTACTTTGTTTTGAGCAATTTTGATGTCCTTTTTGTGGAGATGAATGCACAGAGAGTGCACCCAAGACGACAAGACTATAGCAAATTAGTTCTTCTTAGAGTAAGCAGTTAGTGGTAGTTCTAGTTAGGATAACACTTCGAAGAGAACATGAAGCTGAGTTGGCATTTAAATTCAGATGCATGATAGCTCGAGGAATAAAGAAACAGCATTTACAGCCTAGCAGTTAGTCACAAATACCTAAAACTTATTGACGTGTTAGTGAAAGGGATTCTGGTGAGAGTATTGTACAAAGGCTGTGTGTGCGCACATCTAAAACCTTTGCTTTTAGGTTTTCAGAAATAAGGCTGCTTTGTTCTATTTCATTTTCATTTCTTTTGCTTATTTTTTTAAATTGAAACAAAACCTCTAATATTGCATGTTGCTATCACAGCGAGAAACTACCTCATTTCAAGAACAACAAAACAAACTATGGTCTCAGTCAAAATTCAGTCTGGGATCTTATTGGTCTAGCAAGAATATCAGCTGGGATCATAACAATTCACTAACACAAAAGCATAAACACATCTTACATTATCTAAGATTTCTTCCCATTGTGCCTACTAACATTTTGAAATCTTTCCACAACATTAAGCAGATGTTCAAATATATTCTGTAAGATGTTCACTACAACTGAATTCTAAAATACATTTTGCATGACTCCTTTTTGCTAAGATCATATAAACTTTAAAGAAAATGGATATCGTTCCTACTGTACAAAATGAACACAAATATAGAAAATACTATGGTAATGTTGCACAAGTGACATAGAATTAAAGGCGGGAACCAAAATTAAAATCCAGTCTCCAAAGCAATGAAAACATATTCAAAAGTATTACTACTCCTTGAAAAGATGAAGTAGCAATTGATCATTCATGTCTAGTCAATTTGTTCCATGATTAGGAATTGAAATGGCATTAAGCACAGAATCAAACTGTGATCTATTTGAGCTGATTATATTTATTCCCCTAATAATTCAAGTTCAGATTAAATTAACAGTCATTCTGGAAGTAACTTTTCATTTTTTTTTTCTTTAGAGTTCAGTATTTAACATTTACCATAAGTAGAGATCTGAGAAGCATGACTTGAATGGCTCTTGTCCCCCGATCTCTGAAAAGAAAAAAAATATGGCTGAGACCAGGAAAGATCCTAGAATGCACTGAATATACATAGCTGCGGCTAATCACAGCCCAGGAATTGAATTTTAAGAAGCATATTTACAGATGATACATAATCTATTCAATATCCTGAAATTTATTCAAAACGGTTGCAGATAGAGCCAGCTAATTCATTTTAAGTTAAAAATTTCATGCCACTAAACTTCTGATATTTCTTAATATTATCACCGGAAGAGCCTTGATGATTCATACAGAAAGTCAATCATCAACTTGTCAGGCTAATAAATACAACCTAGTTACCATTATTCATATGCTGAAGATCAGATAATATTTGTAAAGTATCCTCTAATTTAAATTGGCAGAATTAATCAGTTATAAATAGTGGCAAAAGTGACAAAGATGTTTTTGCAGAAATCTTAACAACAAAGTTGCATTCAAATTGCAGTCAAAGTTAAGAAAATGGAATTGTTTTCTACACTTTATTGTAGGGCATGTTTTGGAGCAGGAAGGCTTTGAGCACTTGACAAGTTGCCCAATAATGCAGCTGTAAATTGAATCAATGTGTTCAGCATTTCAACCACAATGCATTATTATACAGGAAGAAACAGAATTGCATAAAGATACAATCGCAGAAATATAATCGGCCCATAAATGCCTATTATTCAGGACAACATTAAAAATCACAACACCAGGTTATAGTCCAACAGCTTTATTTGGAACCACTAGCTTTCAGAGTGCTGCTCCTTCATCAACTCCCTTAGTCTATCTCAATCCAACACCGACTCCTTCATATTACTCAGGATACAGTTATTCTGTGGCCATTCCTAATGTTGGCATTATTTAATAGTTCTGATAGGACAAATGGATACCTGTTAGGTGATGAGTGATATCCTCCATAGACACTGGATTGTATCAATTCAACAGATTATGGAGCATCTTTAAATTTTCACAATTCTGATTATTTGGACGATAATGTCTTAAATGTCAAGTGTAAAAAGATTATTTCAACAAAATACTCCTTGACATATTTCAGAGCTGCACTTGGTACAGTTAAAAATAGATATTTTAATCATTATCTCATCCACCGCATTTTAAATAAATGAAAATGACAAAAAAAAGACTATTTGCTAGTTGCACTAACATATAGTCATCAATTTCTTAGCAAATTTTGAAAAAATCAGAAGCTTTTAAAATGCATCCATGATATCTTAGTGCACCTAAAAATAGCACTTTGAGCATAAGGCTGAAGATCTATGGTTCAGAACAAAATGGAAACTCACATGAGTGATTAACTTTGGGGGTGTGGACAGTTTTATGAACTTCGAAATTATGAGCTGAATTTTCCTATTTATAGACAGAGCTTTCTCCAGTGAGATTCTTGTACCCAGTCCACCATGTCAGAGGGCTACTTTCCTCATGCAACCTCTACCCTTCATCTCACTAATTATGCAACCAGCCTCTACAAAACCATTTCACTGAATCACAAAACAGAGGAAGAAGTGTTCGCACTGCTAGGTCTTTGTGTTGCTCATGCAGCTGGTGGCATATTTACACAACTGGCTCCACAGCACTTCAAGTGGTGCAAACCAGGAACTGCTCTTAACACTGGTCTGAGATGGCAGGTCTGGATACTGTGGTGCCCACAGTGAAATGCAGCACTTACAACCTTAATTAACCTCTGTGCTTTACAAGGGTAAGTATCACAAAACATCTCTGCCACCTCACAGTCTCAGACCAATCACTCACTAACACTGCCACACTGCAAGCACCTCTAACAAAGACTCATGGGTGACAATTCTCATTAGTGCATGCACCATATCCACTCAATAACTCCCAGTCACCTCATCTTCCCAAATTAATAACCTTTCCTGCCTTCCGTATTGCCTACTGACACACTGGAGATATCCCATAATCTTTCCTTCTTCTGCATCCATACCAAGTGCTCTTCTATCCACTACCACCACACTTAATCCCTTCATCTCACTGCAGAAAATAATTGACTCAGCCACCAACTGATGTTCCTACAGCACCCCAACTTGTTCCTTCGTCCCATTCTCTTTGAAGTGTTGGAGGCTGAGGGATGACCTTCGAGAAGTTTATAAAATCATGGAGGGATATGTTTAGGGCGAATATCCAAGGGTTTTATCACAAGCTATGGGAATCCAAAAATGGAGGGCATAGGTTTAAGGTGAGAGAGACAAGATATAAAAGGGACCTAAGGAGCAACATTTTCAAGGAGAGGTTGGTGAGTTTGTGGAATCAGCTGTCACAGAAAGTGGTAGGGGCCGGTACAATTACAACATGTAAAAGGCATCTGGATGGGTACATGAATAGCAAAGGTTTAGAGGGATATGGGTCAAATGTTGGCAAATGGGACTTGATGAATGTAGGCTATTTGGTCAGCCTAGACAAGTTGGACCAAAGGGACTGTTTCCATGCCACAATCTCTATGACTTTATGACTCTTTGATTCCTTTGAAAATGGAAAATTCCATGCTATGGCTTTTGATTTCAAAGGTTAGACCATCAATACAAGTTGTCAATAATGGTCTCAGCATTCACTTGAGGTGAGGCCTCACTTGTTGTCTTCTTCCTCTTTGAATAAATACCCTATACTCCAAAGCTGAACTTTATCTTGCAATTTGTCATCTGCTCTGCTACTAATGTCTGACTGTGCCCATTGCACACTCTAATTTATTTCATGTATTATGTGGAACCTTATCAAAGGGCTTATTTAAAAATTGAACGAGTGTGCATAAGCAAGAGTTTTGAGTTCTGTGCTGACTAATCACGATAATGTTGTTGGTACCTTGACTTTTTTTTTAAACCTTTAATAGGGATTCCTATTGCATTTTTTACTACATGAAGCAGACAAGTCTACAATTCCCCACACATATTCAATCTCTTTAAACACAGGAATAATGTTATCTGTCGGTGGTTTCCCCCTTCAACTTTCTCTAGCTAATTAACAATGTATAGTAATGCTGCTATCATCTCTCCTCAAGATTCTTAAAAATTGCACAAGTACAATTAATCTGGATGTAAGTTTGCTCGCTGAGTTGGAAGGTTCGTTTTCAGATGTTTCGTCACCATACTAGGGAACATTATCAGTAAGCCTCCGATGAAGTACTGGTGTTATGTCACTCTTTCTATTTATGTTTTTCAGTTTCTTTGGGTGGTGATGACATTTCCTGTGTTGACGACATTCTTTCTTGTTCCTTTTCTCAGAGTGGCAGATGGGATCCAAGTCAATGTGTTTGTTGATAGAGTTCTGGTTGGAATGCCATGCTTCCAGGAATTCTCGTGCGTGTTTCTGTTTGGCTTGTTCTGGGATGGATGTGTTGTCTTTCCCCATCTATATGTAAGGATATGAGTGATAGTGGGTTATGTCTTTTTGTGGATAGTTGATGTTCATGTATCCTGGTGGCTAGTTATCTACCTGAATGTCCAATGTAGTGTTTGTTACAGTTCTTGCACGGTATTTTGTAAAAGAAGATTGTTTTGCTTGTTGTCTATATAAGGACTTTTAAGTTCATTAGCTGCTGTTTTAATGTGTTGGTGGGTTTGTGGGCTACCATGATGCTAAGAGGTCTGAGTAGTCTGGCAATCATTTTCAAGATGTCTTTGATGTAGGAGAGAGTGGCGAGGGTTTATGGGTACCTTGTGTCTGCTTGTTTGGGTTTGATACTGAGAAATTGGCGGACTGTGTTCATTGGGTACCCATTCTTTTTTAATACACTGTACAGGTGATTTTCCTCTGCTCTTCGTAGTTCCTCCGTGCTGCAGTGTGTGGTGATTCATTGAAATAATGTTCTAATGCAGCTTTGCTTGTGGGTGTTTGGATGATTTTTTTCTGTAGTTCAGCATTTGGTCTGTATGAGTTGTTTTCCTGTAGATGCTGGTTTGAAGTTCCCCATTGCCTGTTCGCTCTACTGTGACATCTAGGAATGGCAGTTTGTTGTTGTTTTCCTCTTTAGTGAATTCTATGCCAGTAAGGAAATTGATGATGGTCCTGAAGGCTTCCTCTAATTTCTTCCATTTAGTGACAACAAAGGCGTCATCCACGTAGCAGGCCCAAAGTTTGGGTTGGATGGTTGGCAGAGCTGTTTGTTCGCATCTCTGCATTACTGTCTTTGCTAAGAACTGTGATATTGGAGATCCCATGGGTGTTCCGTTGGTTTGTCTGTAGGTTTTATTATTGAAGGTGAAGTGGGTGGTAAGGCAGAGGTCCACTAACTTGATGACGTTGTCATTGCTGATAAAGTTGGTGATGTTTGGTTCTTTTGTTCTTCTAACAGCATGGTCAGTGTTTCTTTGACAAGGTTGATGTTGGTGGATGTGAGCAGCGCTGTTACACCAAAGGAGACCATTATTTCATCTTCTTCTATCTTTGTGTCTTTGGTGTTCAACTAGCCACAAAAAGAGATGATGCACTTACGTACAGATGAGGAAGGACACCACTTTGGGACAACACATCCATCCTAGGACAAGCCAAACAGAGACACACACGAGACTTCCTAGAAGCTTGGCATTTCAACTGGAACTCTATCAACAAGCACACTGATGTGGATCGTATCTACTACCTTCTGAGAAAAAGGATAGGAAATGAAATCACCAACCCAAGGGAACCTAAACACATTAATACAAAGCGGGACATGACACCACTGCTTCACTGGAGGCTCACTGATGCTACCTAGTATGGCGACGAACATCTGAAAATGAATCTTCCAGCTCAGCAAGCAAACTTACATCCAGAACCTGACAAGATGGAGGACAGGAAAAATTTCTGGCTGTAACAGCTGCTCCTTTTTTGACGTATTTTAGGTGCTAGAGGGGATTTCCTTGAATTCTAGGAGCAACAATTACTGTTTTATATGCTGTTGCATTGTTTTGGAACTTTGGAGAGAAAGAAAAGTCAAAACAACAGCACTTTTAAAAGAGAGAAGAACACACAAAGGAAGCAGATGGTGAGGTCAGGGCAACAGAGAGAGCGAGCGAGAGTCAGAGATCGAGAGTGAGAGATCGAGAGAAAACCTGCACAGTTACTGCCTCTGCTGTTTGAATTCATGTATCGCTGGACATCGGAGTGCATCTGGGAAAATTATCAAACTAGTGAAATTCACAACTGATGTTGGAGGAACTGTTGGGCGAAGTTCACAGCACAGAATCAGATAAGTTAATCGTTGTTTTAAGTGTGGCCTACAGAGAATCTGCAGTAGTGAGTAGAATGGGTTCTTTCTTGCTTATATGTTTTTGGAGATGTGTGTCTTGATTAAACGTAAAATATAAGCCATAACTATTGATTTACCCTGGGGCAGTGTTTGTAGAGGAATAAGATGGCGTTATTTTCTGGGTCTGTAGATTGTGAAGGAGCAAAAATGGCCTTTAATACAGTGATATGTACTTCTTGTCAGGTGTGGGAGTTTAAAGAGATGCGTGGCAGTTATAAGAAGGGGGGACAGTCTCACATACAGTCACATAGATGGGTTAACTCCAGGAAAGGTAAGAAAGGTAGGCAGCTAGTGCAGGAGTCTTTTGTGGATATACCCATTTCAAACAGATATGCTGTCTTGGAAAATGTAGGTGGTGATGGATAGCACGAACAGCCAAGTTTCTGGTATTGAGACTGGCTCTAATGCTACAATGGGTACGTCGGGTTCCAAGAGGTCAATCGTTTAGGGGATGCTCTAGTCCGAGGTACAGACTGACGTTTCTGTGGCCAGCAGTGAAAAGGCAGAATGGTGTGTTGTTTCCCTGGTGCCAGGATCAAGGATGCCTCAGAGAGGGTGCAGAATGTTCTCAAAGGGGGAGAGGGGCCAGCAAGAGGTCATTGTCCACATTGGAACCAACGACATAGGAAGGGAAAAGGTTGAGATTCTGAAGGGACATTATAGAGTTAGGCAGAAATTTACAAAGGAGGCTCTTGAGAGTAGTAATATCTGGATTACAACAGGATCGGGACCAGATGGGCCAATGGGCTGACTCTATGACTACTCCTGGTGCTATGATCTAATGAGGGCAGGAACAGGAGGATAGAGCAGATAAATGCTTAGCTGAGGAGCTGGTGTACGGGAGAAGAATTCACATTTTTGGATCATCGGAATCTCTTCTGGGGTAGAAGTGACCTGTACAAGAAGGACGGATTGCTCCTAAATTGGAAGTGGACTAATATACTGGCAGGGAAATTTGCTAGAGCTGCTCGGGAGGATTTAAACTAGTAAGGTTGGGGATAGGACCCAGGGAGATAGTGAGGAAAGAGGTCAATCTGAGACTGGTACAGTTGAGAACAGAAGCGAGTCATACAGTCAGGGCAGGCAGGGACAAGGTAGGACGAATAAACTGAACTGCATTTATTTCAATGCAAGGGGCCTAACAAGGAAGGCAGATGAACTCCGGGCATGGTTAGGGACGTGGGACTGGGATATGTTAGCAATTACAGAAACATGGCTGAGGGATGGGCAGGACTGACAGCTTAATGTTCCAGGACACACATGCTACAGAAAGGAAGGCAAGAGAGGAGGGGGAGTGGTGTTTTTATAAGCTGTACTGAGGGAGGATATTCCCTGAAATGCGTCTAGAGAAGTTATTTGGGTGGAACTGAGAAATAAGAAAGGAAACAAGGCAGGGCAGGTGACTGAGGTGTTAGTGGGGGAGCACTTTGGGGACAGCGACCATAATTCTATTAGATTTTAAAATAGTGATGGAAAAGGATAGACCAGATCTAAAAGCTGAAGTTCTAAATTGGAGAAAGGACAGTTTTGATGGTATTAGGCAAGAAAGCTGATTGGAGGCAGATGTTTGCAGGTAAAGGGACGGCTGGAAAATGGGAAGCCTTCAGAAATGAGATAACGAAAATCCAGAGAAAGTATACTCCTGTCAGGGTGAAAGGAAAGGCTGGTAGGTATAGGGAATGCTGGATGACTAAAGAAATTGAGGGTTTTGTTAAGAAAAAGAAGGAAGCCTATGTAAGGTATAGACAGGATAGATCGAGTGAATCCTTAGAAGAGTATAAAGGAAGTAGGAGTATACTTAAGAGAGAAATCAGGAGGACAAAAAGGGGACAGGAGATAGCTTTGGCAAATAAAATTAAGGAGAATCCAAAGAGTTTTTACAAATACAAAAAGGACAAAAGGGTAACTAGGGAGAGAATAGGGCCCCTAAAGATCAGCAAGGCAGTGTTTGTGTGGAGCCGCTGAAAATGGGGAAAGATATTAAATGAGTATTTTGCATCAGTATTTACTGTGGAAAAGGATATGGAAGATATAGACTGTAGGGAAATAGTTGCTGACATCTTGCAAAATGTCCATATTAGAGAGGAGGAAGTGCTGGATGTCTTGAAATGGTTAAAGGTGGCTAAATCCCCAGGACCTGATCAGGTGTACCAAAGAACTCTGTGGGAAGCTAGACAAGTGATTGCTGGGCTTCTTGCTGAGATATTTGTATCATTGATAGTCACGGTGAGGTGCCTGAAGGCTGGAGGTTGGCTAATGTGGTGCCACTGTTTAAGAAGGGTGGTAAGGACAAGCCAGGGAACTATAGGCCAGTGAGTCTGACGTCAGCGGTGGACAAGTTGTTGGAGAGAATCCTGAGGGACAGGATGTACATGTATTTGGAAAGGCAAGGACTAATTAGGCATAGTCAACATGGCTTTGTGCGTGGGAAATCACGTCTCTCAAACTTGAGTTTTTTGAGGAATTAACAAAGAGGATTGATGAGGGCAGAGCAGTAGATGTGATCTATATGGATGTCGGTAAGGCGTTCGACAAGGTTCCCCATGGGAGACTGATTAGCAAGGTTAGATCTCACGGAATACAGGGAGAGCAAGCCATTTGGATACAGAACTGGCTCAAAGGTAGAAGACAGAGGGTGGTGGTGGAGGATTGTTTTTCAGACTGGAGGCCTGTGACCAGTGGAGTGCCACAAGGATCAATGCTGGGTCCTCTACTTTTAATCATTTACACAAATGATTTGGATGCGAGCATAAGAGGTACAGTTAGTAAGTTTGCAGATGACACCAAAATTGGAGGTGTAGTGGACAGCGAATATGGTTACCTCAGATTACAACAGGATCTTAACCAGATGGGCCAACGGGCCGAAAAGTGGCAGATGGGGTTTAATTTAGATAAATGCGAGGTGCTGCATTTTGGGAAAGCAAATCCAGAGGCTGAGGGATGACCTTATAGAGGTTTACAAAATTATGAGGGGCACGGATAGGGTAAATAGGCAAAGTCTTTTCCCTAGGGTTGGGGCGTCCAGCACTAGAGGGCATAGGTTTAGGGTGAGAGGGGAAAGATATAGAAGAGACCTACGGGGCAACTTTCTCACACAGAGGGTGGTACGTGTATGGAATGAGCTGCCAAAGGATGTGGTGGAGGCTAGTTTGCAACATTTAAGAGGCATTTGGACGGGTATATGAATAGGAAGGGTTTGAAGGAATATGGGCCGGGTGCTGGCAGGTGGGACTAGATTGGGTTGGGATATCTCGTCGGTATGGACAGGTTGGACCGAAGGGTCTGTTTCCATGCTGCACATCTCTATGACTCTGAGCTACAAATCTTCTCAAAACTCACAATTAATCTGGACCTGAAGGATTATCTTCTTGAGTTTAATTGGCTTATTGGCTTCTATCTCAAAATGTGGTTAAAATATTTCCAATCTCATTTGACAATGCCACATCCACTCAATCTGTATCCCTGAGAAATACTAAAACAAAATATCTAAATATTTCTGCTATCTAAACATTAATGATTTCATCCTTGTTCCTACCAATTGTCATCCTAAGATATTTTTATATTTGTGTAACTACAGGATGTTTTACCATTTTGCATTAATCTCATTAATAGAATTTCATGTTCCATTAACTGTTCAATTTTTTTTACTTCATTCCTAGTTTCTTCTTACTCTCACTTAGAGTCACAGAATCAGATCCCTCGGTCCAACCAGTCCACGCCAACCATAATCCCAAACTAAACTAGTCCCACCCGCCTGCTCCTGAACCATCTCCATTCAAACCTTTCCTATTCGTGTATGTATTCAAATGTCTTTTAAACGTTGTAATTGTACATTTTCTCAAGAACTTCATTCCACACGCGAACCACCCTCATTGCAAAACATTTGCCTCGTCGGTCTTTTTAAATCTCACTCCTGTCACCTTAAAAAATGTGCCCCCCAGACTTGAAATGCTCCATCATCGGGAAGCGACAACTACCATTAATTCTATACCTCTCATTATTTTATAAACTTCTATAAGGTCACCTCTCAAACTCCTTTGCTCCAACAAAAAGAGTCTTTGCCTATCCAGCCTTTCTTTATAACTCAAACCTTCCATATGGGGCAACATCCTGGTAAATCTCTTCTGTACCCTCTCCAGCTTGATAATATCTTTCCTATAACTGGGCAACCAGAAATGGACACAGGATTCCAGAAGAGGCCTCACCAATGTCCTGTACAACTTCAACATGACTTCCCAATCCCTATACTCAAACGACTGAGCATTGAAGACAAACGTGCCAAAGATCTTGTCTATATGTGGTGCGAACTTCAAATAATTACATACCTGCACCCGTAGGTTCCTCTGTTCTGCAAAACTATCCAAAGCCCTATCATTAATTGTATAAGCCCTATCCTTCTTGTTGTATCTAATGCAATACCTCACATTTATCCAGCTTGAACTCCATCTTGTTATACTTTCTCATTGTGTCCACATACATGATGTATGTTCACTTTCTTTACCTTAAAGTAACTGTTATTCCATAATATTTAGGTAAAAAAGGGTTTTCTTTGAGCATCCTCAGTGTTTTATTGAAGCTCTTAAGGAAATAACATTCGTGTTGGAAATGGATCATTCTCCCAGTTTGAGGGGAGTAGCAGGATGAGTTTCACTATCTGCACCATCAGGTCATGCACTTCAGACCCCAGACAGAATTGAGAGATTCCGAAAGCTATTCTAATATGTTTAGCTTCAACTTAAGCCAAGTCCTCCTATACCATAAAGTTCCATATTCACCAAACTTTATGGTTTTTCTGAACAAGATTAATAATGTATGGCCAATTATGGCCAAAATAAACTCAAAATGCCCAAATGTCAAAATAGTAACACAAATGAAGAGCAGTTTATATAAAACTTTTTTTCATTAATATTAATGAAAGGCCTTTTGCTTTCTTTTTGACACTTACCCACAGTTACTGGCTTCCAGTGAATGTGATCCAGCATCAAAAATGGGTACCTTCCCCATAATAAACATAATAATTTCTGATCTTTGATAATCTGGAAGACTACTCCCAAAAAAGCCTAAAATAAAACAATGAACGTAGCACTGAGCTTTGATATCAATAATGCACAGTTATCAGGTTGTACAATAAAACTTACACATATCAGAACAATACCTCAAATGAAAGTTTAGTCAATTAAAAGCAAAATATAAACTTTGGATCTCTAGTATGGAATCTAATACCTAATTTGCAGATGACAAAAAAACTGAGGATATAGTTTACTCTGAATAGGAAAAGAAACCTCAGGAGGTTAATAGGTGAAATTTATGTAGCGTTTTTGACAGTACCTTTCTCCTCTGTTTCTCTTTGTCAGATCAGTGAAGGTCAGGGAAATGCCACCACCTCTAACATTCAATCAAAGACATATATTCTGACTAGCATATATGCTACTGTTCCTTTGTTTTTAGTGAATCAAAATTCTGAAAAATCTGATCTAACACCACTGCTGGAGTTCTGTCAGCATGTGGCTTTTTAAATATCACCCAATATCTATTGAAGACTAAATAATTATTCCAGAAGGCAGGTGTGGACTTTTATTTTGGGTATCTATTGATAAGTGGGTTGACCTTTGCTGAAGCTTTTTATTTAATTTCGGAACTTCCAAAATAATACAGCAGGTGTGGGTGAAATGTAGCAATCAAAATGCACATGAGTGGTGGGTAAATTAGCAAATTCCCAAAACAGTTGGGAAAATTCAAACACAAGGATGACTAAAGGAAAGATAGCCCCATAAAGTAGAATGGATAGAATCTCTGAGGAGTTGTTCCTCTAATCTCAGACGGGCTTTCTTCCAGCAGAGGGAGGCTGCAAAGAAATTACAGGAATTTCAAACCAGCCTAAGGAATATGCGGTTAACTAAGAGACAGAAAAAAATACTTAAAGCACTGAGATAAAGAATCTTTTGAATGTGGAATATCTAGCTTAAGGCTGCATATCTTCAAGAGCTACTTCATGGAGAGAAACACATCACTTCTGTTCTGGCAGGATGCTTATTCGACAAAAATGAGAATCAGAAATGTAAAGGACAATGCATGGCTTAAAAGAACTTACAAACATTTTAGTTTACACTTATAAACTGATCTGTAGCTATAGAGAAGTGTGAAACAGAAACATTAAGATCATCAATATTGAGGCAAGGAATTTGCCCATTCATACCTTGTCTGGTCTACATATGACTCTAGGCTTACAGAAATGTGGTAGATTCTTAACTGCTCTCTGAAATGGCCTAGCAGGCCACTCAGTTCAAAGGTAATACAAGATAGGCAACAAATGTTCGCCTTCCCAGCAACGTGAACATTACAGAACACGAGAAAGGAAAGCTATTACCAAATATTTCCATATCTCATGTTGAAGTCTTTTTTTTCTAATTCACCCACAGGATATGAGCATCAATTGTTGACCAACACTAATTGCCCTTGAAAACGTGATGAGCTTTTGTAGACCTAATTAATTGTAATAATTAATCAGTTAATCCAACATGGTCTTATCCTAACAATCAGCAAAGAAGGTGAATTAGATGGATCTTGGTCCTTTGTTGTCTAATAGTCTTAAATTGAATCAAACACATCAGCAACCGTTATTGGATGAAAAAAACATGATTCCTTTAAAGGCTTCGCCTAAAATCTGCATCTCTGCCTTCTCGGCAGAGCCAGGATGTGATTGTGTCTGTGCACTTTCTGGACAAATTACACTTTTCATGCTTGGTAAATCAGCCAATGTAGACCTCTCTAAACTTTCAATCTTTGCATGCAAGATGCTGGTTGAACAGTAATTATGGTTGAAGGTGCATATTCTGGAAGTTCTCATCAGTTTTGCATCCTCCCTTCTTAAATTCCTGCCCTCTCTTTAAATTGGCTTTTCAACAGTTGATGTAAACTGTGGGATTTATTTTCATAATTGTTATTTTAGTTGCTCAACCTTGGATTTCAGGGTTTGAATTCATAACTGGTGGGTTATTCAGTTTGTCATTAGTTAATCATTAACATGTAAATATTTCTGTAGTCAGAGTGATCACTTTTTAAAAATATATAGTTTCTGATGCCTGGCTGAACAGTGAATGGGTTTTAGTACATTAATCAACTTCGGTTTATTTTAGCTAGCTTGTGACCCAGCTTGGTAAATAATGGGGTGTCAAAGATTTGTTAGAAATCCCTGTGCTTTTTCCCCTCAAAGCTTGGGGATGGCGCTCTTTGCTGAAACAGAAAGACTTTTAGTTTCAGTTTGAAATACTAGATTGTGTTAGTCCTGTAAAAACCTTGGAATAAGATAACTGTACAGAGCAGTGCTCGCGAGAAGAGGAAGATATAGTGAGTTATAGTTACATAGTAAAGTATTAATGTTATTTCCAGATCAAATAAAACCCCAGAAGTGGTTATTTAAGCTGTATGAGTGAAGTTCAAGTGTATGATAGCTCCAGGAACAAACTATTGCAGTTCCAGTGATAATGCTTTGCAAACTGTACCAGTGTTATAGATATCGTATAAAACCTGTTTGGCTGCTTTTCAGTTTATAACGCAGCATTTTGGGATTAAACACACACTCTTACTGTGTGTTTAAATTATTTGAATTTGCATTAGTTTGGATTTTTTTTGTTAAAATAAAATCAGTATCACTGCATGCTTATGGTTCAGTAGCAGACCACTGTCAAAACAAATACATAAAATTATGATCAACAAGCCAGGTTTCTGCTTGGGATAGGAGTTGTCTGTAAAATTTTGATGGGATCATAGCAGTAAGAAATATATTTTGCATCATCAGCTTGCCAGGTTAATTTTTACAAAGCAGCCTAGGAAAATGGAACTCTTAATACATCAATTTTTTTTCCCCTATCACACCACTTATACCAGAGATAACCATCACCTTCTCCCAACTCAGCATTAATATAGTCATGGGCATAGAGAGTCAGGTTAGTAACCAGGCTTAAAATATATTAAAATGAGACCTGTTAAATAATCTCACACCATTTGGACTTCCCAGGAACTTAAGAAAAACATCAAAAGTAGATTTAGGGACAGAAACTATTGCCTTTTAGTTGCAACTTGATTGCATTAAAGATAAGCTGTCCAGCTTTTAGGTTATGTACAAATATCAGAATGTACAATGTTCTTTGCCATGCGGTCCATTACAATCAACAGAATAACCACTGGGCTGCAAGGTAAGTATCACACAGCAATACTTGTCTGAGATTATTAATTATTAGATTAGCAATGAAATATTTTCACTGCAAGTCTTTACTAAGAACTCTTTAGCAGGTGTTGTCTCATGCAGGGATTTTCTTCCCTCTATATGCGCTCAAGTACATGCAAATTAAGCTCAATTAATGTGGTGAAATAACAACTTCACAAGTGTTTAATACTTGGTATCACTATGGAAACGGCTGAATCGTTAAGAATATTTTAACAGCATTTTCTGGCAGGAGGCATTTAGACACCCACATGAATAGGCAGAGAATAGAGGGATATGGAGCATGTACACAGCAGATGGGATTAGTTTCGAATGGCTTCATCTTCAGCAGAGAGATGGTAGGCCAAAGGGCCTGTTCCTGTACTGTACTACACTATGTTCTATGACTGTCGGCTATAGCTACTTTCACAGTAATTACAGACCCTAAAACCAGCTCAACTTCCTATTGCACTCTAGCATTGATATTGTAAATCTCTTAAGACTGTGTAGTTATTCAAATGTTGGTTGAAGAAAATAAGTTTGAATCTAACAGGAATTAACTTCATAATAATATTAGCATTCCTCGAAATCATGAAAGTGAATGTTACAAAAGTCCCAGAGGATCAGAGACTGCTCTCTCATTAGAGTTGTGAGTTTAACCCAAGGATTAAAGTTTTAGTGTAAAGTCATGGTGTGAGAAGGACTTTAGGTTCAGTGCTCTATCCCATTAAGATTTATACAGATAATATGTACAGTGAGAATCATGACTCAAATTAGTGCAATCAGAAATGACATGGAAATTTCACACTGGTGATTCCTGTACTCACCAATAGTCTGGATAATTGTATCCTGAACTAATTTCTCATCATTGCTTGTCGAAAAACCACCAGGAGAACTACATTCACCGGATAACTCAAAATCAACACTGAGTCGCAAGTGTTTCAACAATGTGTTAAATACCTCCAAAACAGTTGGACCTATTTCAATAAAAAGATCAAATTAGTATTCATTGAAATATTTGCATTTACTGTGTAATTTAGTTTTAGGAAAAGAAGAAACTTAGAAATAAAAATACTCAAATTATTCAATCCTGATCACATGCAAAACGAGAAACCTATCTTCTCCTCAGTTTGGCAGAAAACACTTACAATATCAAAAGCAATAAAATTATACTTGAATAAAGAAAATTTAAGAAAGGAAATTTTGAGCCAAAAAGCCAAATAGTTCATAAGGCTCATATAGCAACCTTTGTTTCCTTTGCCTGGGAAAAATCCAAGGAAGGTTACTTAGGAAGAAAACTGGCAGAGCGATTTTGCTCACTTTATGGAGCTTGGGGAATAAACAAATATCTGATTTCTTTCAGTTTCAAAAAAATCGGTGAATTCCAAGACTTGCGGACAATACTTTGGAGGCTGGATGTACAAATGAAGTTGCGTTTTGGGACACTTGGAATGACCAATGGGCAATGCTCAGGAGGTTTAAATTTCTCGAGGGCAAGTTCTTGCTCCCTGGATCCTGTACAAACATCTTAGACTCTGTGCTCGGGCCAAAACTTTTAGATAATTCCACTGCACTTAGATGGACTGTTACCCAAAAAAAATCAAATAAATTAAAAACGTGTTAACACCTGGATAAATGCACAAAACCAATACTGCAATCCTTCCTCCTGACTACGCCCTGTCTTCCCAAGCTAACCATGCTGATGTCTTCCTTACCCCTCACCCATTGACCTACCCACCTATACATTCAACCATCTATCAACTAATATTCAAAGACTGAACCTTTAAACTTATCATAGGTAGCCAGTGACATGAAAAAAAGGGCATTTCCTGTCTTGCTCCAACTCAACTCTGACAGAATTCCCAAGGATGGTGTGTTGAGCTTTTCTTTAACAGCCAGGAGCAGAATATCTCAGAAGAAATATGCACAAAGTTCAGGTTGGAGGAATCGTGGAGTACAGTGGAAAACCACTCATCATTGCCGCTGCTCAGAAGATTTGGAACATTTCCAATCACAGCAGACAAAGGCAAATATACACATTTAGAAAAGTTGGCAAAGTTACAGTGGAAACAAAGCAGGTGGCACAATTTCTTTCCTAAATGTTCTGCAGGACTTGTATAAAAGGAAGTTCCTTAATTGTTGGGCGATTTGACTAATCGACTTTCCATTCACTAGTGTCAGTTAGTCTACACTTTACACAAGACGACAACTGAAATCCGAAAGTTCTATGTTCAGAGAAATGGTAGGGCAAGTAAAAACAGAAATGGGACCAGTGCATATGTGGTGAAGAAATAAACAGCGAAAATTAATCCTCTGCACTAAATGGAAGCAGTCCAAATCGATGATTTATTTTTCTAAATGTCAGTTCTGCTTACCAATAGAACCTTTGGCTGCTATAGCCACAGTCTCTAAAAGGACCTGTACAATGCCTGCTCGGACCCTTGGAGAATCTTTGTTGTGAGTGTCCAGATGTCGAAGAATCTGCTGAATGACGTGATGAGAATGCTGAGCCTGTAATGTTGGAAGTATTGAAATAAAATTTAGACAGAAATATTTCTTTTGTATGAAATAGAAACAAAAGTGAAAACATTTTCTTGCAAGCAAATGAACAGGTTGATTAGAAAATACCTAAGATGAAAGGAACAATCCAGTTTGAAAAGCAAGCAGCAATATGCAATATTAAATTCATTGAACAAAGCTCTCACGTTAAAGTGATGGAAAGAGTCATCGACCATGCTATTAAGCAGCACTTTGTCAATAAGCTCATTCAGTTTGAGCTCTGCCAAACCCACTTGGCTTCTGATTTCATTACAGCTTTGACTTAAACAGAAACAAAAGAGCTAATTTCAAAATGTGAGGCAAGAGTAACTGCCCTTGACATCAATGATGATTTGGGTTAAGTGCAGGATCAAGCAGCCTCAGCAAAACTGAAGTCAACTGGACCAGGGGAAAGCTCTTTACTCGTGCTGAGTCATATCAAGCACAAAGGAAAATGATTCTGTTTGTCAAAGGTCACTCATCTTAGCCCCACCATGAGAGTTCCTCAGGAGATAACCATCTGCAGCTGCTTGATCAATGATGTTCCCTCCATCATCAGAAGTGGAGAGGTTTATTGTTAAGGGAAGTATTCAATACCACTCATTACTCCTCAGACATGAAGTGGTCTGTGTCCACATTCCAAGAGACCTGTTCAACACTGAGGCTTTGGCTAATAAGTGGCAAGTGATATTCACACTTACAAGTGCCAGAATGATGGCCTCCATGAAAAAGAATGGAACCATCTCCCTTTCACATTCAACAGCATTAATATGACAAAACCTCCCGTTAACCAAGGTCATGGGGTGGAGGGGGGGGGGGGGGTCTGCTTGACCAAGACCTGAATTAGAATTCAACTTTTGTGAGATTCAAACATGATGATGGGGATGAAAACCTTACTTTAAAGGGAACAATGCTATGAAATTACGTCCTTCAGGGAGTTTTGCCCACCATTAGAGCCCATTAGCAATTTGGATACAGTGTCTTAACTCTTGATTCACCCTCCTGGCAAGGCAAATTTCCCCATCAGAAAGGTAATCAAGTAACATTAGCCCTAATGGATAAATGCCAGATTCATCTCTTTCCAAGAATACTGCAATATATTAGGCAATTAATATAAAGTTAGAATACCATTTCTGAAGTATAAATCTTTGCTTGTATTCTAATATTTCCTAATATAAGTATGAAATTTCTTCAGTTACGTGCAGTACAGTCAAAAAATAGAACGTGGAAATAAAATCAAAATACAGATAAGCTTTTGTACTATTAGAGTTGATTATATTTTTAAAAACTTTGTTTTAGTAGAGAAGAAGACAACACATTAACATAAGATTCCAAGCATTTTCTTTCTTACAAAATGAAGAATCTTGTACACTCACCTGTATAGAATACATTGTAATTTTGAAACAGGAAACAGCAAATGCATTTGGGTCCCAGAGCTGATGGTTGTCTAAATGACTATAAATGTAATAACAAAAAACTCAATTAGCAGTCAGTTGAGATGCATTGCAGACTCTAGCAAGAAACCAATAATCTACTGGGTAATAACATGAACAAAGTACATTTGGTATAAATGAGCACAAATTAGAAGATCTACATTTAATTTAGATCATTTACCACAGTATTCGTACCACTTGCACAATATCCTTTAATAACTCAATATTTACTTCTTGAAAGGAAGAGAAAAGCAGTCTGAATGCAAATTTAAGACCACAATGCAAAAAATAAAGCAAAATATATTTTATCTATTCTTTTGGAGTAGAAATGGCCCTGCAATGACCCTGTTGGTGCTTTGAATTAGCTATTGTTTCAATGAACCTGTGGTTAAGTAAACATCATTTTTTGGCTGTGAACTTCTAACAATGCTGTTGAAAGAATACAGAAACCAGCAAATTATGCAGTTTTGCACTCACAAAGGCAATAACATTTCAAAGGCTATTCTTTAAAAGTTATTTTTTCCATTGTAAAATAAATTATTATTACTTAATATTTCTAAAATTTTTTTTTTAAATAGAAGATACATGGATTGCTTCACCATTACAGAGTAATACACATGCTTATAAAAATACAACTTGGGTCGAGTTCTGACATTAGGATACTACAGCAGTTCAAGCAGATTCCTCTCTGTGTGGTGTGCACAATTTCTCAAGATGCAAGAGTAATATTTAATTGACCCACTCTCATTTTTAACTTCTAGTTGCCCAATTATTTTGAAATATTGTGATAACCTGAACATCAGTGAGTTTACTGATAACACTTTGAATGACTCCTACTTGCTAATGAAATTAACAAAATCAATTCACAATAATACATTTAAATCAGAACATTAAATTATTGATTGTAGCCTATTATCTTGTTTTCAACAGTCACGTTAAAGTTACTCACTTGTTTGCATTGGGTATGCCTCAGCAAACATCTGCATGATAAATGCCAATGCTGAAGCTGGAACAGCTGGACCAGAGTTGCTAGACTGGGTATATAGACCTTTAATAGTTCAAACTCCGTCTTTGCTGTGACTGGTATGTCTAATTGTTCACTTCAGGTGATGTGAAATGAACAAACTTGGCTTAATGTTATAGCATGTATGATGGCAGGGATCTCAGCAGTAGGCAGGGAAAGAAGTTATCCAATGCAATTAAACTTACTACCTTTTGGTCTGCAGTCCTTTAGGCTTTGGCATTTCATTTGCTATTCCTATAATCTTTTGTGCTTTTTTCTTAATCTTCATCAGTCTTTCAGCTGGGGAGCTCCAAACCTCATCATGAGCCTGATGAAAGCAAATGTCCTCTCAATCCTTCTGCCAATTATTTTAAATATAGCCCCTGTTTAATGACCTCTCCTCTAAGGAAAACAAGTCCATTCTAGTCATTGCATCCAGGGACCTGTTAAATTGAAGAACGTTATGATCCCAGTCAATCTTCTTATCAGACAAGTCACATTTTGGACAGGAACATGGCCTTATAAATCTTTTATTTTTGCTTTTAACAAAGTGGTCTCTCACTGAAACATAAGCAGGTAATAATCAAACAAAAAGAAAAATTATCCAAACTATCTACTTTTATTAAAAATAGAGAGTTGACAGGATGGCTGATTTACAATGTAGTATAATGTCAACAGTCTGGGTTCAAATCCTACACCGGCTGAGGTTACCATCGAGGATTCTCCTTCTCAACCTCTCCCCTTGCCTGAGAAGTGATGTCATAGGTAGTTTCTTTACTCAATAGTAGGGGCGCGGAACGCCCTGCCTGCAACAGTAGTAAACTTACCAACGTAAGGGCATTTAAATGGTCACTGGATAAACATATGGATGAAAATGGAATAGTGTAGGAAAGATGGGCTTCAGATTCGTTCCAAAGGTTGTTGCAACATCGAGGGCCGAAGGGCCTGCACTGCGCTGTAATGTTCTATGTTCTATGTGGTGACACTCAGGTTAAATCACCAGCAGTCATCTCTCTTTCTAATGAGAGCGCAGCCCTATGGTCTGGCAGACAATGGTGATTTTATTGAACAGAAATTCAGTTTATTTTAAACACACTGTAAAACTATAACACTGTTAATCCTAAATCATTCCTTTGTAAATTGAAAAGAAACAGAATAGTTCTTGTACAGTGCACAAAACATACCACTGGTAAGCAAAAAAAAACACTCATACAACACTCACTTCAGTATCTCCAGGTACCAACACCTCAGTAGGTTTCTGTCACTTGGGACTTCAATGTTTAGATTGGGACTTTAGGTAACATCTTCCTGGATTTATAATACTGCTTAAATGTACTCAGCTTTAAGTAATTTCTTCAGGATTTTATCCCAACACATCTGGTTTGAGACAAATACTAAGTCTCCATTCTAAGATAACCACGGTCCCACATACCTCTCCCTTCTTGGGTGCATTTTTCTACAGCCATCCTTTTCTAAGGACTTTACACGATTGCCCCACTCAAAGTAAAAACAAATTCATGAGTATCTCTCTCACTCTGATTTGAGTGTCTTCTTTAAACCTAAAAAAAGTTCCAGAACTCTTGAACAATCTCCAAGGTCTTATTAGTAACCATAGCAGGTGTAAACAATGCAAAATGAACAGAAGCCCATTAGAACTGCATACAGGTTTATTCACTCTGAAGCCAGGCCTCAAAAGACTTTTCAAAATATGTCACCATGACTACTGAAATACTTAACAAATAATTAACTTCAGACACACTGCTTATTAAGTCAAAAACCAGAAACTTCAACTTTCAATAACATTAAAAACTATACATCACATCACAACTATGCATGAGGTCGCAGCACAACTTGCCCACTAAATTTTCACTTAGTTGCCTTTAGAGTACAGAGATGTACAGCATGGAAACAGACCCTTTGGTCCAACCTGTCCATGCCGACCAGATATCCCAACCCAATCTAGTCCCACCTGCCCGCATCCGGCCCATAACCCTCCAAACCCTTCCTATTCATATACCCATCCAAATGCCTCTTAAATGTTGCAATTGTACCAGCCTCCACCACATCCTCTGGCAGCTCATTCCATACACGTACCACCCTCTGCGTGAAAAAGTTGCCCCTGAGGTCTCTTTTATATCTTTCCCCTCTCACCCTAAACCTATGCC